>NC_091472.1:15285235-15448214 GCF_036971445.1 Narcine bancroftii
CCACTTAGGGCGTTGGCTTAAACCTCTTGGCCCACACCTTGAACATCATACCGTGAAGCATCAGCCTTATTTTGTTTTCCAATTCCATGAAATGACAACCATCGGAAAACCTGAACAGGGAGATATAATTATGTTATAGGGGAGATCATTTCAAACTGATGTGCGCAGAACCTTCTCACAAAAGGAGTAAATCTCTGGAATTCTCTGCCCTGGAGGTTTGTGGACACTAGATCATTTGAAGTATTTAAAGCGGAGATATACAAGAACATGAGCAATAGAAGCAGGAGTAGGCCATTTGGCCCATTGAGCCTGCTCCGCCATTCAATAGGCTCATCTCCATCTACCTGCTTTTTCCCTATATCTATTAATTCCCATACTCTGCAAAAATTTATCCATCTTTTCTTAAATATGTTGCCTGAGGTAGCTTCTGCTGCTTCCATGGGCAGAGAATTCCATAGATTCACCACCCTCAGGGAAAAGCAGTTCTTCCTCATCTCCTTCCTAAATCTACGAACCTGAATCTTGAGGCTATGTCCCCAAGTTCTAGCCTCCCCTGCAAGTGTGCTGACCAGCTGCATCGTGGTCTGGTATGGGGACACCAATACCCTTGAATATAAGGTAATAGGTGCAGCCCAGGACCTCACAGGCAAAACCCTCCCCACCATCGACAGGGAATGGTGCTGTCAGAGAACTGCAGAAATCATCAAGGATCTACACGTTCTGTTCTCACTGCTGTCATCAGGAAAGAGGTGTCGGTGCTACAAGGCTTGAACCACCAGGTTCAGGAACAGCTCCTACCCCTCCCTCCACCATCAGGCTCCTCAATGACCAACTCAATCAGGGACTCATTTGACTCTTACTTTTGCACTTTATTGATTGCAACACGGAGAAAAAACAATTTATTTATATTTCTTTTTTGTTGCGTAGATTGATTACAGTTTTTTTTGCACTATCCTGCCCTGCCCGCAGGAAAAAGAATCTCAGGGTTGAATGTAATATCCTGAATGTACTCTTTGACAATTAATCTGAAATCAGTGGAAAAAGCTTACCTCCCACAATTTTATCGATTCCATTCATAATTTTATACATTTCTATAAGAATTCAAGCGAGTACAACTCCAGACGATTCAATCTCTCCTCGTAGGCTGACCCCCTCATTTCTGGAATGAATCTAGTGAACTTCCTCTTCACCCCCTCCAAGGCCAGTACATCTTTCCTCAAGTAAAAAGACCAGAACTGCAGGCAGTGCTCAAGATGTGGTCTCAGCATTTCCATGTCTAGCTGCAGCATAACCTACCTGCTCCCAAACTCCATCCCTCGTGCATACAAAAGTGGATATATTTTCAAAAGCTCAGAGAATTGAAAGCTATGGGGGACTGCACGGAAGAAGAGTTGAGACCTCGGGCAGATCACCCATGGCCATATTGAACGAGTTTGAAAGGACCAGGTGGCTTTCTCCTGCTTCTTGTGATCTTGCAAATCAAAACTGGTTGGGCCACCTGGGTGAGCTGCAAATGACTGCGAAAATGGTGAGCTCAGATCCCTGAGAGAATAAAGAACAGGTCAGCATAGTTAGAGCAAGGAGGGGCAGGAAGGGGAAGGCCACTGACAAAATAAAAAGAATAAAAGCTGCCATAAAGAAAGCATACCCCAAAAAATGATGAGGAATCCTTCCAACTATCGTTCGCAACTGTGACAATAGGAATGGCACCACTGAATCCCAGTCACCATGTTTGGGCCTCTCAAAACAGAGATGTTTATGGTTGGGAAGGGTTTTTGCAGTAGAGTGGTGCAACAGTTTCTGTATCTTCCTCCTGAGTGCTATGAAATATCATTTGAAGGTGATTGTACTACAGTAAGAAAGATTAACTCCTAGATTTCCAAAAGGCACAGAACAACAGAGTTCAAAACAGCTTGTTACTGAGATAGTTCTAATATTGTCCGATTCCATATATTTACTTTTTTCTTCATTCACAGCCTGTGGGCATAACAGGCAATGACCATATTTAATGCACATCCCCAAGTGCTCCTGAACTAAGGACCTGATCATTTTGGAGAACACTAGGCAGGCGGCAACAGAGCTGTCTAGAGTTGCGTAATGCCAGACCAGCTAAGTATTTGCAATTTTTCTTCCCTGTAACACCTAGGTTTTTAATGATTCAGGGGCAAGTACTACATTAAGGTTTTTGTGTCACGCCCACACTTCGGCAATTCTGATCACCTGCTGTACTTCTACTCTTGGTGTACAAGGAGAGACTAAGGACTTCAACACCGACAGTGGAAGTAAGGTCAAGGGAGACGGAGGAACACCTGCAGAAATGTTTTGAATTGGTGGACTGCACCATATTCAAGGACTCCTCTTCAAACTTGAATGAATGTGATAGCCATCACCAACTTCATCGAGACCTGTGTGGATGAGTGCAGCCCCACGCGCACATGCCATGGCTACCCCAACCAAAAGACGTGGGTGAATCCATGGATTAGCTGAGGGCAAAGCCGATGGGGTTTTAAGAGCAATGATGCCGAACTCTGTAGGAGGTCCAGGTATGACCTATGGAAGGTTATCTTGGCAGCAAAAAGGCAATTCTGATAGAAGCAAGAAATAGTGTCCGATACGGTTGGCTCAGCAGTTAGCACAACACCTTTACAGCGTCAGCGATCGGGACCAGGGGTCGATTCCCGTGCTGTCCATAAGAAGTTTGTACATTCTGCCCATATCTGCGTGGGTTTTCTCCGGGAGGTCTGGTTTCCTCCCACTGTTTGAAACGTACTGGGCCTGTTACTGTGCTGTATGTCTAAATTTAAAATTTATATATGCTACCAATGGCAGGGATTGCAGGTCATTACTTCCTACAAGGCAAAGCCTAACATCATAAATGGCTGTGATGCTTCACTTTCCGATGAGATAAACACCTTTTATGCTCTTTTTGAATTGGTGCAACTTTCTGTAACTGGATTCTGGACTTTCTAATGGAAAGACCACAGTCTGTTCTGGTCGGTAGCAGATCATCGAGCACCATCACACTGAGCCCTGGCGCACCTCAGGGCTGTGTGCTCCCCCCCCCCACTCCTGTTCACGCTACTGACCCACAACTGCATCACCAGATCCAGCTCCAACCGTGCAGATGACATATTATTGTTAACGATAAGGCCCAACTACTGTTGAGTCACACTGCAGAGAACAGGTGGAAAATCTCGTGAAATGGTGCAAGTGTAACAACCTGAGTCTCAACGTGGACAAGACGAAGGAGATGATTGTGGACTTCAGCAGGACCAGGAATGACCACCCTCTACTACACAACTACTGTTGAGTCACACTGCAGAGAACAGGTGGAAAATCTCGTGAAATGGTGCAAGTGTAACAACCTGAGTCTCAACGTGGACAAGACGAAGGAGATGATCGTGGACTTCAGCAGGACCAGGAACGACCATCCTCCACTACTCATCAACAACTCTGTAGTGTAGAGAGTGGAGAGCATCAAGTTCCTTGGAGTTCACTTGACCAGTGACCTATCGTGAACTCACAAATCTCTTCATTTGTCAGGAAGGCACAACAGCACTTTCTGGAAAGACGGAAGTGGGCAAGGCTACCGGCTGGCCACCTTCTACAGGAGCTCTATCGAGAGCGTCCTGGTGGCTGCATCATAGTGTAGTATATGGTTTCTGCAGAGAAATGGATTAGAGGTCAATCCACAGGACCATAAAACGATCACTGGAGCCTCCCCCCTCCCCCCAATCAACATGATCTAACAGGATTGTTGGCTGAAGTGGGGATGTAAAATGATTGATGGCCCCTTCCACCCTGCATGCATCTATGACCTCTTCACTCATTAGCATGTGCTCCTTCCCTGCCCATTCCTCCCTCCTCCTCTTCTCATCCACCTTCACCCCTATTTTTTTTTTTTAATGAAGGCACCTGCCTGTTTTTTTGCTCACATCTTGACAATCGCCCGAAAAGTTGTTTATCCTTTACTTTCTACAGATGCTACGTAATCTGCCACGTTTCTCCAGCATTCTTGTGTACTGCACTCGAACTCTGCATCTACAGATTTTCTGGTTTAGCACCTTAGACAATCAGAAATTGAAACAAAACATTTTTTTGATGCCTGTGTTTTGAGGTTTCTTCTCATATTCCTCTTTTTCCTGTTCGCTTTACATTTTCTCTTTTGGATTTTTAACTCCAATTGTGAGCTTACAGTTAAATATGATACTAAAAATATAGAAATTGACAAGGTCATGTCACAAGGTTCAATTCTTTTTACACAAAATGTGTCAAATAATGACCTATCACTCTCAGTGCTAGTGTATTTTAGATAAATGTTGCTTCAGAGCATGCCTGCACATACATGCCTGCACATACATGCCTGCACACACATGTCTGAGTGCAATATAACTTTTATAAATCTGCATGTGTGTAATGTGTGTGTTTGCATGCACATATTATGTGTGTGTATACGTGTGATGAATACGGATGCGTGTTGACTGTATTTGTACATACACAACTCAAGGACATGCATCTGTGCTCATGTTATGCAATTCATACACAAGGGTGCATCTGTGTACATGTGGCATTAGCCTGTGCAAAGTCTGGAAAATCTTATCAGGCCAAATTAGAGAAAGCAAATTGCCAATGTTTTTGAAGTGAGACTTTCACTGAACTGCTTTTTTTATAGTGTCTTGCAGAGTTTGGCAGCAGCTGCAATGGTACACCACAGGCCCTCTCAAAAAAAAATAAACAGCGAGTATTGAGTGAAGCAGGCAGCAAAGAACCGCATACAGTATTCACTGCTCCCTCGGAGATAAACCACCTTCTCATTTGTTTTAATTAACTCTTCTCCCCAATAACTTTTGGAAATTGTACATTGAAGGTGAAATGCCTAAAGCTGGCTCGGTTCTCCTGTGAGGTTTATCTCTCTGTTTTTGTAGCTGCCACAGGAATCAAGTCTATCTCTCTGTAGCCTGAGCCGCGAAACCTGAGCAACACGTACTGAGGAGTGTGGGAACATAACAGCAACAAAATAACAATCCAATTCAATGAGCTCTCCCTTCCACGGAAGATAGCCTTGTTTATCTTTGATCCTAATTATTATGAGAGCCGGAAAAGGAGATGGAGAGGAAAGAGAAACAAACATCCCAAAGGGAATAATCCTGGTGATTTGATTTCTCCTGTCCTCCCCTCCTCCAATAAACACACTACTTCAAGTGCCTTTCCTTATAGAAACTGGAGAGGGGAGAAGAGTTGAGGAATGCTGAGGAGAAGGATGTGCTGGTTTTCAACCTGGACTAAATTCTACCCATTTTGTATCCAAGCGACAGCAATAGAGGAAAACAACCCCTGATGGCGCAAGATTCCCAGGCCCTATCTGCTTTGCACAGAGGAATTGCCCATATTTTAATTAAATTCTGGTATTCACTTGTTTGTCTCAACTGAAATACCTTCATTGGACTTTCTCTATAAACCGTCTACCTCTCTCCTTAAAGCATTTTTACAAAGAATTAGCTGGTCAGCACAAGAAAAGATGTTAACAGACAAATAGACACTGGATAATTTAAGTCGGGGAGAAAGGCCAAATCCGCTCTTCAGCAACAGCTGGATGCCAAAAGCATGAGGACCCTTTTCAAAGGTATGTCCACATGAGGCTAGAAACAATCACTCTTCCTAAAGTGTTCGTTCACAGGACGTGGTTGATGCTGGCAACACCACTTTCATTTATCGCCCTTTCCAGGTTCTCCCCCCCCCCCCACCCCAAACTTAGTAACCTGCAAGACCATCTAAGTTAAATTGAGCCACATTACATAGGAACATAGGAAGTAGGAACAGGAGTAGGCCAAAAATGGCCCATCGAGCCTGCTCCGCCATTCAATACGATCATGGCTGATCTAATTTATGACCTAACTCCACCTTCCTGCCTTCTCCCCATATCCCCTAATTCCTCTATCATGTAAAAATTTATCTAACCAAATTTTAAATATGTTTAATGAAGCAGCCTCAACCACTTCACTGGTTAGAGAATTCCAAACATTCACTACTCTCTGGGAAAAACTATTTTTCCTCATCTCTGTCCTAAATCTACTCCCCCGAATCTTGAGACTGTGTCCTCTCGTTTTAGTTTCCCCGGCCAGCTCAAAAAACCTTCCTACATCTATCCTATCCATACCCTTCATAATCCTATATGTTTCTATAAGATCTCCTCTCATTCTTCTGAACTCGAGCGAATACAATCCTAGATGATTTAATCTTTCATCATAAGTCAACCCCTTCATCCCAAGGATCAACCGAGTAAACCTCCTTTGGACTGTTTCCTCAAATATGGAGACCAGAACTGGACACAGTACTCCAGGTGCGGTCTCACCAGTACCTTATACAGTTGCAACATGACCTCCCTACTCCTGAATTCAATTCCTCTAGCGATGAAGGCCAACATTCCATTTGCCTTCTTAATAACCTGCTGCACCTGCGATTCATGCACAAGCACTCCCAAGTCCCTCTGCACAACAGCATGCTGTAGTTTTTCACCCTTTAAATAATATTCAGCTCTTTTATTTTTCTTGCCAAAGTGGATAACCTCGCACTTACTAACATTGTACTCCATCTGCCAAACCTTTGCCCACTCATCCAGCTTAACTATATCACTCCGCAGACTCTCCACATCCTCATTACAATTTGCTCTTCCACTCTTGGGTAGGGAGTCGCACAGACCCAACCAGGTGATGGATTTCCTACTCTGGTCGGAACCAGCCAGTTTTCGGTTTCGTGATTATTATTATTGGCTGTTCATTCCACACTTAGTTTGTTGAACTTAAATTACCCAGCTGTTGGAGAGAGCTCTTCTCCAGATGAACTGTCCCCACCTTAGGATATGGCCGGATAATTAACCAATACGCTACCAGTTTAGAGCCAATATAGCAATAGGAATTTTTACTCTCATTCTGATTTCATGCTCATCTATAAATGTAATCGTTCCATTATGGCAACTGTACCTTCAGCTGCCAAGGACTTAACATCTGGAATACCCTTCATAAATTTCTCCATCTTTTTGTCCTTTATACAATCACCCTTTTTGAATTTTTTGATGCAAAAGATTATTTGATTAAGTGATGTGAGCCACCTTATCTGGTTTCCTTGTGCTAAAATTCTGCATTAATTTGTTAACAGTGCTGTTGAGAAATGATCAAATTCTCTTAACTATTTTGAACAAAACACCTTTTTGTTGGTCGATCCCCTAATGGAATACAGAGACGTGGGCTGGCAAAGGGTTAAATGGCTGTTTAAGGCTGGAAGGGTGGTCTCAGGATGTGGGACATGGGTGGGACGTGAGGAAATGCTGATTCACAGCATCTTCAAAGAGGAAATGGGCACAGATTTGAAGGAAATTGTTTTGAGTTCCTGATTAATCAGGTAGGCAGGGCCCTGCTGGAGTTCCCGCCCTTTCCCACTGTTCTCAAACCACTCCATGCAAGTGCCCCTGAATCTGTCAGCTCCCAAGGTTTTGAGAAGGAGAACTGTTTGGGGGAAGGGAGATGGAAACCACTGGCAAGGAAACACAACTGAAGTGAGTTCAAAAATGTCAAATGAGCAAGAAGGAAATATCGTCAGAAATGTGTACTCTGTGATGTGACCAGAGATTTAAATCATTTATATTTGAAAGCTCTGCCTAAAGTGAGTTGGGGGTTGGGGGGGTGGGGGGGGGGGGGGGGGGAGGGGGTGGTGTCCAGGATGCCAGAAAATTTAAATCATAATGCACTGGAACAAGGTAGAACTTGCTCAGAATTTACTGGCTTTGTGCTTCATTTGCATGACCTACACATAATTTCCCTCTCCTTACACGTCCTCAATCCTCCAACAGCTCCAGGAACAAAGTGGCATTTGTCTCATAGCTCACTGATTCGTCCCTGCAGTATACTGAGCGATTGCTCATCTGCCCATGGTGGAGATCCACACCACCAAGCTGTCCATGCTAGGATCCATTTTTCACCAGCTTAAGCCTCCAGTGCATTCCTGATCCTCATTGCTTCTTCAATGGTGGCTTTGAATATTTATGGACCAGAGATTCCCAGGAGTTAGTGGGGTGGATGCATCAGAGTATTTGAGCCTTGAATCTTTTCCTCTAACTGCCTCCAAATATGTGCAAATTACAGTTCAACAACTGAATGACAATTATTTTAAATTTAAATTTTATTTACAGTGCAGTAGAAGTCGATTCTTGCCATTTAAACACAACAGAGAGGGCCTACCACGGACCTCCACCCCTAAAATGACAGAATGATAAGAAAACAAAATGAACTGACTGTAAGGTAAAAACATCATGAGATGGGACCGGAGAAGGAGTCACCCAGTACTAAGGAGTAACAGAATGCAGATGTGACCTTGTACACTCAAGATAAGCTTGGCACTAACAAGCTGATGAGCAGCAGACTAACAGTGTAATGGTATGATAATTTACTAAGTATGGGTCCTGAGGTATAAAAAAACACCACTTGCTGATATCAAGAGAATGCGCCTTCTCCAACTAACACTGTTAGTTGTAAGTGTTACAATCCGGTAATAAAGAACCTTGATTTCGACTCAGTCTGGTGTCTGACTCACTCATTCTTGAACAAAGCAGATCTAACACCTGTGCTGTCCAATTACACCCAAATTAACCTACAATGGTGGGAGGAAACCAGAGCACCAGGGGAAAGCCCACCCAGACACAGGGAGAACGTACAAACTCCTTACAGACAAGCACCAGATTAGAACCCGGGTTGTTGGCGCTGTAACACATCACGCTAGATTGTAGTCACCACGTCAAATTGTTTCCCATTAGTGTTGAAGACTAAGCTCCATTCCTACAAGAAGTTTACTGATGTAGTGTTATATCATGGAAGATCAAGGAAGGAATCAGGGCAATAATGCAGCCATGTTCAATACAAATCAGCCCTGTGGTTGGTTTCATGGCTTGCTACTGTTATGAAGCAAACATAAAACAGAGTATTTCTGTGGACACCCAAATTCTAGGAGGACATTCCACGGACCCTCCAGAACAGTGGAAGGAAAGGCTTTTGTGAAGTCGAAAAGATCCATGTACGGTGTTGATACTCTTCCTGGGATTTTTTGGGGGGAGTTGTCGAGAATAAAGGCAACATCTGCTAGATGCCTTGCATCTTCTTTGGTAGGGAGGAAGTTGGCGAGGAGCATCCTGATAATGTTTCCTATGGAAAACAGTAAGGAGACCAGAGTACTATAGATCTGTTTCCTTTTCTTGAAGGTGGTCATGAATATGTTTTCCAAATAAGGACAATGAGATTATGGATTCGTGCCTGGAGCTTTTCACCACTGAGCTTTCGAACTCCAGCAGGGAACTAAGTAGTCCAAAGATCTTGTCAATTTTTTAGCTCACACAGTCTATCCAAATTATTGTCAATCTGGAGTGGTGGCAAAACTGGCCAAATAGTTTATTGAGATGAAATCAAGGATTCTCTCCTCAAGCACTGTTTCAGTTGACAGGTCTTCAGTGTTTCCTTCACCGGGTATTGACCTGCCTCCCTGTCTCTCCTGAATCCATCCCTGTGCTTGACTCTCAATGGGGTTGGAACTGTATTTGTGGCCTGAGCAGTACAGAAAAGCCAAAGTATGCCATGACTGTCAGTGAGCTTCTGATCTTTGGCACGATCTCCTATTACCAATTCAGTCAGAGGCTTCCTGCTGGTGTGTCTTTTCACGAGAAATAGAAGAGATACTTATGCTTGCAGGTCATCAAGGCAATCCTGGTTCTTCTTGGTAGAAAAGGCAAGAATCACACCAACCTTCCAAAGGCTTGCCCAACAAACGCAAAGAAAGAGTTGCCAAGTAATCCTGCACCACAACTGAAACCAGGAGAACCATAGAACACTACATGCAGAAACAGGCCCCTTCAGCCTTTCTAGTCTATGCTGAACCATTTTTTTTTCGCCTAGTCCTACTGACCTGCACCCTATAGCCCTCCATACCTCTCCCATCCAGGTACCTGTCCAAATTCTACACAAGTGCTAAAATGGAGCCCTCCTTCACCAATTCAGCTGGCAGTTCGTTCCACGCTCCCATCGGTCTCTGTGTGAAGAAGTTCCTCCTCGTGTTCTCCCTAAAATTTTCTCCTTTCACTCTTAATACATGTCCTCTGGTTTACACCTCACCTACCCTCAGTAGAAAAAGATTACCTACATTTACTCTGTCTATCCCCCTCATAATTTTAATTACCTCTATCAAATTTCCCCATCATTCTTCTACACTCCAGGGAATGAAGTCCTAAACTATTTAACCTTTCTCTGTTCCTGAAAGTCAGTTCCTGAAGTCCAAGCAACATCCTAGTAAATCTTCTCTGCCCTCTTTCTATCTTATTGATATCTTTCCTGTAGTTAAGTGACCAAAACTGCACACAATACTCCAAGTTTAGTCTCACCAATGTCTTAAACAACATTACCATAACATCCCAACTCCAATACTCAGTACTTGGATTTATGAAGACCAATATGCCAAAAAGCTCTCTTTGCAGCCCTCTCCACCTGTGATGCTGCTTTCAGGGAATTATGTACCTGTATTCCCAGATCCCTCTGTTCTACTGCACTTCTCAGTGCCCAACTATTTATCATGTATGTCCTTTCTTGGTTTGTCCTTGTAAAATGTAACCCCTCACATGGTTGACATAGTGGTTACCACAGTGCCTTTACAAAGCCAGCAATCGGGACCAAGGTTCAAATCCCACACTGTCTGTAAGGAGCTTCTATGTTCTCTGCATGAGTTTACCCCGGGGGCTCTGGTTTCCTCTCACCATTCAAAACGTGTAGCGGGTGCAGGTTAATTGGGTGCAAATTGCACAGACTCATGGGCCGAAATGGCCTGTTACTGTGCTGCATGTCTAAATTTTTTAAATTCATTTCTGCCAACACTACTTACTGTGTTAAATTCTGTCTGGCTCAGCCTTCAGTACATTCAATGACTCAGCTTCATCTACTTTCTGGGGTAGGGAATTCCAAAAATTCATGACTCCTTGAAAGCAGAAATCCCTCTTCGGGAAAGGAAATTAGATCACCTTTCATTCTTCAGAGTGTGTAAACTTCGCACCTGAAATCAACCTCACAAACCTCCTCTCACTGCCTTCAAAGCAAGCATATCCCTTGTGAAAGAGAGTCCAGAATGCTGATGTGGTTTTTCAAATGTGGTCTTGCCTCAGTCCTGTGCAATTACAGGAAAATTCCTCAACTTTTGCTCTTTATTCTTACCATTACAGCCAAATGTCCAACTGCTTTTGCTCTACCCACAAGCTAACTTTGTTTTCTGTGCACATGTAGTTCCACATTTCACTGAAATAACAAATTGCATTTATGTAGTGCCTTGACCAGAGCAAAACAAATTAAAGCACTTCCCAACCATTTCACTTCAGACTTCATAACAGGAAGAGTTAGCAGATTAATTTTTCTGTAACGACTGCTTTTCCAGGCTACAAAGCAGTTATGAAGGGGCAACCAGCACTTCCTAAATGCTGATCTTGCATTCATTCCGACAAATAGCTCAACAGTCTCTAAAATGCCTATCCATGCTGCTTTTATTTTTGCAATAATCATTTGTAACAGCCAGTCAATTTGACATTATTGCAAATCCTTCCTCCATCTGTGCTTGCTGGAAGCTCTCCAGGGGATATGGAACTAGCCACACTCAGATGAGAGTCAGGCACTCTGACAATGCTAAATCCTAAATGGCCGTGCTTTCAGAGCCAGCACTTGGCTGGATTCCAAAAGGTGGGAAATTCAAAGCCACACAAGTCGATCACAAATTGCTAAGCCACGAACAAAAGTGCTGGGGAAGCTCAGCAGGTCACGCAGTATCAATAGGTAGAAGCCTTCAGACTCCAAAACAACGGGTCTCTTACTTTGTACATTATTTATGATTGAATATATATTTCTGTATTTACAGTTGGTTTGTTTACAGTCCTTCCTGAGCACAGTTACCAGTAAGTAGAAATTCTGCCTGGCCTGCAGGCAAAAAGAATCTCAGGGATGCATGTGATATCAATAATGCAGTCTGGCAATAAATTCGAACTTTGAAAAAGGTATACATCAGCTATAGACTACTAGATCAAATAACTCGCTGGTTGATAACCAGAGAATTCCTCAAGAAATCCTTAAATGGAAAAAAGAATTGGTAGCTTTGGTAGATAATGAAAAGCAGAATCTTCTGTGTGTATTCAGAGTAAAAGGATAACTAGTGGACTTCTATTATGGAATCAAGGAGATTGGGTGACCTTAAACGCATGTTTCTCATCTTTATTTACCCTAGAGAACGTCATTGAAGCCAGGGGACTCGGAAGAAAATAACGGTATTGAACATATCCACATTATGGATGGGGGATAATGTGGGCATAAAGAGATGGTCCAGCAGGGAGGGTTTCAGGCTTCACTGGACTTTCTTCCCGGGAAGGTATGACCTGTTCTGATGGGATGGTTTATATCTGAACTGGAGGGGGACGAATATCCTTGCAGTGCTGCTGTGGGGGGGGGGGGGGTTTAAACTAGATTTGCAGGGGGGGTGGGAACTAGAATGCAAAGCAGATACAGGGGTGGAGGACAAGAAAAGATGATGTGAGAATTGCATGCAACATCAGAAGTCAAGGGGTTGTACGTGGTGGAAATATTCTCAGGTGCATCCATTTCAATGCAAGGTGAATCGTAGGAAAGGCAGATGTGATTAGAGCTTGGATTGGCATTGTGGAATTATGACATTGTGGCCATTACTGAAACTTGCTTGCAGGAGGGGCAGGACTGGTAACTCAAAGTTCCAGGCTTCCATTGTTATAGACGCAATAGAATGGGGACGATGAAAGGGGGAGGAATGGCATTGTTTGCCAGGGAAAATAACACAGCTGGGCTCGGGCAGGACAGACCAGAGAGCTCCTCCCCTGAGGAAAGGGATTGTATGGGGTTGTATTGTAGACTGGACAATAGTTAATGAAAACTGTAGGCGCAAATTTGTAGAAAGATAGCAGACAGCTGAAGGAAACATAAGGTTGTGATAGAGATTTCAATTTTCCATATATTGACTGGGACTCCCTTACTGTAAAAGTGTTGGGTGGCTTGGAGTTTGTCACATGTTTTTAGAAAAGTTTTCTATAAATATTCTGCCTAAGTTTTACTGTTTTTCAAGCTGACCCAATATTTGCTCGTAAACCTTTTGTTTGGATTCATTAGATTCACTTATTTCCTATTACTAAAAGAAAAGTGGCTTGGCATTACCTAATCTGAGACTTTATTGCTGGGCAGCAGACTTCAGATGTATCATTATCTGGATACATTATTGTGAATATTCAGGTGCCTCAATACTTGGAGCACCTTTGCCTTTATTGGTCTCCAAATTAACTGATAATTTGGTAGTTAGACACACTTTGCATATTTGGTTCCGATTAAGCAAGCACTTTGGTTCTCACAGATTTTTACTAGCTCATCTTATTCTATGTAATTCTTTTCTTTTTAACCTTTGGTCAAAGATATTGGATATACTCAATGGTCAAGGCTGGGAATTCAATTTTTGTTGGACGTATATAGACCAAAATTTTGTCTCTTTTGAGAAATTATCTGCCCAATTTAAATGATCTAATTTTTTTTTTGCTGCTTACAGATTAGATGCTTCTTAAATTCCCCAAGACTTGGATTTTTATTTCATCTGGGAAGTATATAATTTTAGACCTAATCAGAAAGGATTGCTTTCAGCCCCTCATGAACTACTATTAAGACCTAGTGATAGTTCTTTATCTAGCATTAAGAAAGTTTGGGAACGTGAGTGAAGATGCGTGGGATTCTATTTTGAACCATGTACTTTCATCCTCTCTCTGTGCTCGCCATTCCTTATTACAATTTAAAGTAATCCATAGGGCCCACTATTCCAAAGTTCAATTAGTTACATTTTATACCAATATATCCTCTTAATGTGATAAATGTACATCTCAGCAAGGTACATTATATCATATGTTCTGGCTATGTCCTTCTCTTTGGTACTATTCGAAAGAGGTATTTAGTACACTGTCTTTAATTCTTGATGTCAATCTGTTCTGAGCCCTTTTATTGCTGTTTTTGGAATGAGTGGACCAATTGACTTGATTTCGACTCTACCTCAATCCCATGTGGTTGCTTTTGCTTTCCTGATCGCGAGAAGGCTCATTTTGCTGCAGTGGAAGGATGTTGTCCCTCCCACAAAGACACAACGGTTATTGGATTTGATGGCGTCCCTGTCTCTAGAGAAAACTAGGTGTTCATCTACTACAATTAAACGTTCTTCTCTTTGGGGTTTTTTCAACTATTTTCAAAATTTATTGATCAAATATTTTTGGTCCTTATTATCTTTTTCCTTTCCCTTTTTATTGAATCTATTAGTATCAAAACTAATAGTTGATGCCTGACTTTGCCAGCAATTACTCAGGTTGGGTTAGAAATTATATTAGCAAACAGATCTATTCTGTTGGTTTTTTTATTTGTAATTCTATTTTATCTTTACCTGAACATTTTTATCATGCGTACCTACTCAACCTCTTATTTCTAAAGAAAAATAAAAAGATTGAAAAAGAAAAATTGTCTAAAGCAATATTTAGAGGTACCAACTAGACAGAGAGTGAAGTACTGGATCTCCTATTTGTGACAGAAGTATGAGTAGGGGAAGATTTTGGGTCCAGCGATCATAATGCCATTAGTTTCAAGTTAATTATGGAGAAGGATAGGTCTGGGCCTTGGCTTCAGATTCTACATTGGAGAAAGGTGAATTTTGAGGAAATAAGAAAGGATCAAGAATGCGTGGATTTGGATAAGTTGTTTTCGGGCAAGGATGTGTGAGGTAAGTGGAGAGTAGAGAGTTTGTAATAGGAACATTAGAAGTAGGAACAGGAGTAGGCCAAAAATGGCCCATCGAGCCTGCTCCGCCATTCAATACCATCATGGCTGATCTAATTTATGACCTATCTCCACCTACCTGCCTTCTCCCCATATCCCCTAATTCCTCTATCATGTAAAAATTTATCTAACCAAATTTTAAATATGTTTAATGAAGCAGCCTCAACCACTTCCCTGGTTAGAGAATTCCAAACATTCACTACTCTCTGGGAAAAACTATTTTTCCTCATCTCTGTCCTAAATCTACTCCCCCGAATCTTGAGACTGTGTCCTCTCGTTTTAGTTTCCCCGGCCAGCTCAAAAAGCCTTCCTACATCTATCCTATCCATACCCTTCATAATCCTATATGTTTCTATAAGATCGCCTCTCATTCTTCTGAACTCGAGCGAATACAATCCTAGACGATTTAATCTTTCATCATAAGTCAACCCTTTCATCTCAGGGATCAACCTAGTAAACCTCCACTGGACCGTCTCCAAAGCCAGTATATCCTTCCTCAAATATGGAGACCAGAACTGGACACAGTACTCCAGGTGCGGTCTCACCAGTACCTTATACAGTTGCAACATGACCTCCCTACTCCTGAATTCAATTCCTCTAGCGATGAAGGCCAACATTCCATTTGCCTTCTTAATAACCTGCTGCACCTGCGATTCATGCACAAGCACTCCCAAGTCCCTCTGCACTATAGCATGCTGTAGTTTTTCACCCTTTAAATAATATTCAGCTCTTTTATTTTTCTTGCCAAAGTGGATAACCTCACACTTACTAACATTGTACTCCATCTGCCAGACCTTTGCCCACTCATCCAGCTTAACTCTATCCCTCTGCAGACTCTCCACATCCTCATTACAACTTGCTCTTCCTGTCAATTTGGTGTCATCCGCAAACTTGGCTACACCACATTTTGTCCCCTCCTCCAAGTCATCAATGTAAATGATGAACAGTTGTGGGCCTAACTCCAACCCCTGCGGCACCCCACTTACCACTCTCTGCCAACCTGAAAAACTCCCATTTATCCCGACTCTCTGCCTCCTGTCAGACAACCAATTTTCAATCCAGGCCAATATACTTCCCTGGACTCCACTTTCCTGTAACTTACTGAGAAGTCTCTTGTGCGGCACCTTATCAAACGCTTTCTGGAAATCCAAATATACAGCATCAACCTGTTCTCCTCTATCCAACGCACCCATTTTATCCTCAAAGAATCCTAACAAGTTTGTCAAACAAGATCTTCCCTTTCTAAAACCATGCTGCGTCTGCCTGATTGAACCCTTACGTTCCAAAAGTATCACTATTTCATCTTTATTGATGGCTTCAAGCATTTTTACAACTACAGACATCAAGCTAATTGGACGATAATTTCCAGTCTTCTGCCTACATCCCTTCTTAAAAAGTGGCGTGACATTTGCTGTCTTCCAGTCTGCCGGGACCTGCCCAGAATCCAAGGAATTTTGGCATATGACCACCAATGCATCAACTATAACTTCTGCCATTTCTTTCCCTTGGATGGATATCATCAGGACCAGGTGATTTGTCCGGCTTTAGTCCCATTAGTTTCTCCATCACTACTTCCTTTGTAACAACTATTTTATCAAGGCCCTCCCCAACATTCGCACCCTTAACTCCGCACTTGGGCATGCTGGACGTGTCTTCCACCGTGAAGACTGACACAAAATATTTGTTGACAGGATTAAAAACAAAGTTAAAGGGCATAGGGAGCCTTGGTTTATGAGGGATATCAGTAATCTGGTTTGGAAGAAGAGGGTGATGTATAGCAGGTACAGGCAACACTGAGCAAATGAGGTATGAGGAGAATTTTTTAAAAATGCAAGAAAAAATCTCAAACGCTAAAGAAGACATGAGGTAGCTTTGGCAGACAATGAGAAGGAAAGTCCGAAGGTTTCTGCACGTATATTAAGAGTAAAAGGATAGTAAAGAATAAAATTGGTCCCCTCAAAGATCAGAGTGACTGTATATGGAGCCAAAAGAGTAGGGGAGATCTTAAATAGGTTCTTTGCATCAGTATTTCCTCAAGAAACTGACGCAGAGTTGTGGGAAGTAAGGAAAATGAGCAGTGAAGTCATGAAACCTATACAGATTAAAGAGGAGGAGGTGCTTGCTGTTTTAAAACAAATAAGGTTGGATAAATCCCCAGGGCCTGACCAGATACTGTATTCCCTCAGAGCTTGAGGGAGGCGAGTGTAGAAATTACAAGGGCTCTGGCAGAAATATTTAAAATGTCCTTAGCCACAGTTGTGGTGCCAGAGGATTGGAAGCTAGCTCATTTTGTTGCTTCAAAAAGGCTCCAAAAGTAACCCTGGAAATTATAGGCCACTGAGCCTGATGTCAGTAGTAGACAAATTATTGGAAGGTGTTGTAAGAAACTAGATATATAAATATTTGGATAGCCAGGGACTGGTAGGTTAGATTTAACCAATCTTCAGTTTATTGTCATCTGATTATACAAGTACAACCTGACGGAACAATGTTCTCTGAACCTCGGTGCAAAACATCCAGACACACGACCAGAAGTATTTCATCTATGTAAATAAATGGCTTACGTTATTGAGAGTCTCAAATGGTTAGTGTGAACAGTTCCTTTGGTCGTTCAACATTCTCACTGCCCATGGGAAGAAGCTGTTCATCAGCCTGGTGGTGCTGGCTGTGATACACCTGAATCTCTTCCCTGACGGGAACAGCAGAAAGATGCTATGTGCAGGGTGGAAGAGATTCTCAATGATTTTGCGTGCCCTCTTCAGTCAATGATCCTAGTAGATCCTAGTAGATCACGTCGATGTAGGGGAGGGAGACTCCAGTGACCATCTCCAGTGACCATATAGTCCTGTAGGTCGTCCTCCGATCCATTTCTCTGCAGCAAGTGTACCACAGTGTGATGCAACCATCCAGGATGCTCTTGATGGAGCTCCTATAGAAGGTTGACATAATGGAGACTGGCCGCCTTGCCCGCTTTAGTCTTCTCAGGAAGTGCAGTTGCTATTGCACCTTCCTGACAAGTGAGATGTTGAGTGTCCATGATAAGTCACTAGTTAAGTGAACTCTAAGGTACTTGGTGCTCTCCACTCTCTCTAATAGAGTTGTTGATGTGTAGCAGAGGATGGTCATTTCTGGTCCTCCTGAAGTCCACAATCATCTCCTTTGTCTTGTCCACATTGAGACTCAAGTTGTTACTTTCACATCATTTCACGAGAGTTTCCACCTCTTCTCTACAGAGCGACTCATCATTGTTGCTGATGAAGCCAACTATTGTCGTGTCACCTGCAAACTTGATGACACTGTTGGAGCTGGATCTGGTGATGCAGTCATGGATCAGTAGCATGAACAGGAGTGGGCTGAGCACAGCCCTGAGGTGCGCCAGTACTCAGAGTGACGGTGATCAATATTCTGCTACCAACCAAGATAGACTGTGGTCTCTCCGTTAGGAAGTCCAGAATCAAGTTACAGTGAGTGGTGTTGAATCCAAGCAAGGACAGCTTCTCCACCAGCCTCTGGGGAATGATCATATTAAACAGCCAGCTGAAGTCAATGAACAGCAGCCATCATTCTCCAGGTGGGTTAGGAAGGAGTGAAGGGACAAGGCTATAGCATCTTCTAAGGAAAAGTTTCTTCTATAGGTGAATTGAAATGGGTCCAGCATCTCAAGGAGCTATGCTTTGACGTGTTCCATCACCAGATCCTCAAAGCATTTCATAATGATGGCGGTCAATGCCTCAGGGAGGTAGTCATTGAAGACTGTTAATGTTGCTCCCTTGGATACTAGGACGATGGTTGCTGTCTTGAACCTACGGGAATGATGGACTGCTGCAGTGAGGATTTGAAGATGTCCTTGAAGACTTTGGTCAATTAGTCTGCACAGTCCTTCAGTACCCTATCATGTATGTTGTCCTGTCCCACTGCCTTGTATGGGTTCACCTTGGATAGGATTCTCCTCACCTTTTCTTCAGGGGGAACTGAGTTTTCATCATCCTGTTCTTCTAATCAAACCATGCTTAGAAGATGTTCTGTCTGTCCTTATTGACCTAAACTTGTAAGGTTGACTTGTGATCCATTATAGTCTTGATCCCTTGCTTCATATGCCTTGTGTTGCACACCTGTCTGGATTTTCTGTGCATATCCCTGCTTTACCTTCCAGATTGCATGGGAGAGTTCAGCCTTGGCCATCCTATTCCCTGTCCTAAAGGAAGCATTGTGAGCTCTGAGAAGGGCCCAGACCTTTGCATCTGACCATGGTTTCTCATTAGCCCTGGTTGTGAAGCATTCTGATGAGTTTTTTGAGACAGGTACCAGAAAAGTTGATAAGAAAACCAGAGCCCCCAGGGAAACTGACGCAGACATGGGGAGAAGGTACAAACTCCTTACAGACAGCATGGAATTCGAACCCTAGTTCCGATTGCTGGCGCTGTAAAGGTGTCGTGTTACTGCTAGGCCAACCGTGCCCCAGCCTTTGTTCAAACTTTTCCAATTTTTTTATTTTTTATTTGGCTAACCACTAATCTTTGCAATGCTTTTGCTTTCCCAACCTCATTGGTGCATTTTCACATGGAGCCTTGCATTTGCACCAGATACACTAAACACAGCCTACCGACAGACCTCAGTGGGTTGAGCAGCATTAATGGGAGAAAAAGAATGGCCCAGGCCCGAAGCATTAGTCACCCTATAGGTCCCATGATCTGCTGAGTTTCTCCAGCACATTTGTGTATTGCACTTGACCCCAGCATGGGCAGACTTTCTTCTTTAGCTCGTAATGATCAACGTTTTGGGCTGGAACCCTTCATCGAGAGCTCCAGCCTGAAACCTCGACCATTCTTTCTCTCCCATTGATGCTGCTCGACTCAGAGTTCCTCCAGCAGATTGTGTTTAGCTTTGGATTCCAGCTTCTTTCATCCCCTGTGTGTCTTCAGTTCAGTAGCTAAATGGAGGAACATGTCCTGATGGATAGGATATTGATCCCAATTCCTGACTGTTCAGCAATTTGTGGTGTGTTAGAGAAATTGAATGCTGAATTCTAAGTTTTTGGCTAGCCAGAGACTGATTTAGGACAGTCAACATGGCTTTTTGCACGGTAGGTCATGTTTAACCAATCTTACTTTTTTGAGAAGGCTACAAGGAAAATTGATGAAGGAAAGGCTGTGGATGTTGTCAACATGGACTTTAGTAAGGCCTTTGACATGGTCACCACACAAGGTCAGTCAGGAAGGTTCAGATGCTAGGCATTCGGTGAAGTAGTGAACTGGAGTTGACATTGGCTATAGGGGAGAAGCCAGAGAGTGGTGGCAGATGATTGTTTCTGAGACTGGAGGCCTGTGACTAGTGGTGTGCATCAGGGATTGCTGTTTGTCATCTATCAATGATCTGGATGATAATGTGGTCAAATGGATCAGCAAATTTTCAGATAACACAAAAATTGGAAGTGTTGTGAACAGTGAAGGTTTTCAAAGCTTGCAGGAAGATCTGGTCCAGCTGGAGAAATGTGCTGGAAAAATGGCAGATGGAACTTAATGCAGTCAAATGTGAGTGTTGTATTTTGGAAGGACAAACCAAGAAAAGACATACACAGAAGGGCACTGAGAGGTGTGGTAGAACACAGGGATCTGGGAATACAGATACATAATTCCCTGAAAGTGGCGTCACAGGTGGATAGGATTGTAAAGAGATCTTCTGGGATATTGGCCTTCAAAAATCAAAGTATAGAGTACAGATATTGGGATGTTAGGGTAAAGTTATATACACATTGGAGAGGCCAACTTTGGAGTATTGTGTGCAGTTTTGGTCACCTATTACGGGAAAGATGTCAATAAGATAGAAAGAGTGCAGGGAAGATTTGTCTGGACTTCAGGAACTGAGTTACAGGAAAAGGTTAAACAGGTTGTATTCCCTGGAGCACAGAAGAACAAGGGAAGATTTGATAGAGGTTATGAGCAGAATAAACCAAGTAAATGTAGGTAAGCTTTTTCCACTGAGGGTAGATGAGGTACAAACCATTGTACATGGGGAATTTCTTCACACAGAAAGTAGTGGGGGTGTGGAACAAGCTGTCAGCTGAAGTGGTGAAGATGATCGCAATGCTAACATTTAAGAATAATTTAGACAGGTACAAGGATAGGCAGGGTATGGAGGGCTATGGACTGGGTGCAGGTTAGTGGGACTAAGCTGAAAAATAGTTTGGCACAGACTAAAAGGGCCAAAGGGCCTGTTTCTGTGCTGTAATATTCTATGGTTCTATGGAAACAGAAGGTACCAGCAGAGTTAAAACACATAAAGGTGGATAAATCTGGAGCAGAATGTAAATTTTTGGAGCTTAAAAGGAGGCTGAGGAGAGCAAGAAGGGCACATGAGGAGGCTATGACAGGTAGTGTTAAGGAAAACCCCAAGGCATTCTTCACGTGTGAAGAACAGAAGGATGACAGGAGTGAAGGTAGGGCCAATTAGAGATAAAGGTGGGAAGATGTGCATGGAGGCTGTGGAAGTGGGTGAGGTCCTCAATGAATACTTCAGTATTCACCAAAGAGAGGGACCTTGATGACAGTGAGGACGATATGGGTGAGGTAAATGTTCTAGAGCATGTTGATATTAAGAGAGCAAATATATGGGAGCAATTAAAATGCATTTGGATGGATAAGTCCCCAGGGCCTGACAGAATATTCCCCAGGCTGGTCCATGAAGCAAGGGAGGAGATTCCTGAGACTCTGGCTAGGATCATTGTGTCCTTGCTATACATAGGAATGGTATAAAAAGATTGGATAGTAACAAATGATGTCCCCTTGTTCAAAAAAAGGTGGTAGGGAAGGTCCAGGTAATTATAGACCAGTGAGCCTTGCGTCTGTGGTGGGTAAGCTGTTGGAAAAGATTCTTGGAGATAGGATCTATGGGCATTTAAAGTATCAAGCTCTGATCAGGGACAGTCAGCATGGCTTTGTGAAGGGCAGATCGTGTCTCAGAAGTCTGATAGAATTTGAGGAGGTGACCAGATAGTGCGGTGGATGTGGTCTACATGAATTTCAGTAAGGCATTTAACAAGGTTCCACATGGAAGGCTTATTCAGAAACCCAGAAGGAAATGGGATCCAGGGAAGCTTGGCCATTTGGATTCAGAACTGGCTTGTCTATAGAAAGCAGAGGGTTGTGGTGGAGGGAGTACATTCAGATTGGATGGTTTTGTCTAGTGGAGTCCCTCAAGGATCATTTCTGGGGCCTCTGCTTTTTGTGATTTTTTTTATTAAAAGATTTCAATGAGGGTGTAGAAGAGTGAGTTGGCAAGTTTGCAGCTGACACAAAGGTTGGTGGTGTTGTGGATAGTGTAGAGGATCGCCGAAGATTATAGTGGGATATTGATAAGATGATGGGCTGAGAAGTGGTAGATAGAGTTCAATCTGGAGAAGTGTGAGGTGGTACACTTTGGAAGGACAAACTCCAAGGCAAGTACAAAGTTAATGGCAGGGTTTTTGGTAGTGTGGAAGAACAGAGGGATCTGGGGGTCCATGTCCACAGATCCCTGAAAATTGCCTCACAGGTAGAAAGGGCATTTAAGAAAGCTTATGGGGTAATATGTTACAAACTAACAACTCCCTTAAATTTTGTTTGGGACTAAAGGGACTTTGTTAGCACTAACACAGGAACAGCAATGGAAAATTCACCAGACAATGGTAAATTCATAATAGTTTTTAATTAAAATATTAACAAGGTAACATTTCTTACTTATCTCTAAACTTACTTAACTCTAAATTTAACTCTACTATGCATAAATGTCAGTGTGTGGATATATAATTAAAGTCCCACTCTGAAAATTTGATCCTTAAAAGTTCAGCATCATTTTAGTCTTGCTTGAAGGTCTTGAATTCTCAGTTAAGAAATAATTATAAAGCACTTTTAAACATCATATCTTCAGGTCTCTTTACTCACAATGTGGCTATTTTCTTCCATGATGAATTCACAAACCCAGACAAGGGTTAAATAAATGTGGTCATCTTCTTCCATGATGAAGTCACGAACCAGACAAGGGTTAAACAAAGTGGCCATAAACAAAAATAGACCCAGTAGAATTCTGTCCTTTTTTCCCCAGAGACAGCAAAATGGTCTTCCTTATTTCAAAAGCCACTGATTCTATGTTCCCATTTCCCAGGAGTAGCACACAACAACAGCTCCAATTCTGGTTACTGTAACTCAATCCTGGTCTTTCACAAGGTTTCAACACCTGTGTCCCAGGGGTTTTGACTTCTATATCTCCAAATTGAACTCTTCCAAAACTGAACTCAAAATGTCTGAATTCAGAAATATATTTCTCCAAATCATGTGACTGTTACATTATCACCGAGATGAGTCCAAATTCTTGGAAACCACATAACCATCAGCTTTATTTCTACCAAAATTCCATTCCTTTTTCAAAACCATTCTGTATTCATAACAACCTCTGGCCTTATCTCTGTTGAAGAGGCTTTGATTAAAAACAGATGGCTTCCTTCAGCAGTTATTGAATAATTAAAACTCACTTGAAATCCATTAGCTCTGTCTGTCCAAGACACTGCGACTCCAAGAATGAACACTCTTCTCTGAGTACAATGGTGTATCTGTAAATGTGCCAGTACCTGTACCAGTAAATGACTAAGAATGCAGATACAATATTTTAACTGTATAATTTACTTTACTAAGTCATTTTTATATATGAAAAATATAGTTTAACATTAAATAAATAAATCCATTACAGTTTCTTTATAAGTCAAAGGATTGAGTTTGCGTCGCAAACTCTGGTTACATGACACTTGGAGTACTGTGTACAATTCTGGTCACCTCTTTATAGGAAAAACATGGAAGTGTTGGAAAGAGTGCTGATTAGATTTACCAGGATGCTACCTGGTTTAGAGTATGCATTATGAGCAGAGATTAAGGGAGCTAAGGCTTTACTCTTTGGAGAGAAGGAGGAGAGGGGTGACCTGGTAGAAGATATGGCCAAGATATTAAGATATTAAGATATTAAGAGGAATAGATAGAGTGGAAACCCAGCACCTCCTTCCCAATACAAGAGGGCATGGCTTTAATTAGAGAGAGGATTTTTACCCAAAGAGTGGTTGGTGCGTGGAATGCACGACCTGGGTTAATGGCGGAGGCAGGTACGTTGGTGAATTTCACAAGGTTACTGGACAAGCATATGGAGGATTATGTGGGAGTTGGAGTCTAAAGGTCAGCACAACATTGTGGGCTGAAGGGCCTGTACTGTGCTCTACTATTCTATGATCCAAGAGTAACGGAGCACATTTCTGGGAATCTAGAGAAGAAATTGCTGAAGTCTTGGCAAAGATATTTTCTATCATCTTCAGCTATGGGTGAGGTAGCATAGGATAGATTTGACAATCCTACAAATATCCCTGCAGCGACAAGGAGGGCCCAACACTCCTCTTTGCGACAAAGTCCGAATGCAAATAAAACCCAACCCCCAAGAGTCTGAATGAACCCCAAAATAGTAAAATGATGTTGCCTTTGCTTTGTACCAATTGATCTTCCACTGTAACTCCTGCACTTTAGTTGTGTCTTCCTTGTTGTGCTTTATGTACATCTCCACTGGGTGCTTGCCAAACAATCTCATTGACTGTATCTTGGCGCACATGACAATGAACTGGAACTTCCCCAGGGATCTATTCTGGGAACCCCTGCTCTTTGTGATTTTATAAAGGACATAAATAAAGAAGCAGAAGGATGGGTCAGTAAGTTTGAGAATGATGGAAAGTTTGGAGGAGTTGTGGATAGCTTTGAAGATTGTCGTAGGTTAAAAAAGGATATAGGTGGGGTGCAGAATTGGGTGGAAAAGTGGCAGATGGAGTTCAATCTGGATAAATGTGAGGTCGTACATTTTGGAAGATCAAAGTGAGGGCTGAGTACAGGGTCGGATACGTAACAGTGTGGAAGAACAAAGGGACCTTGGGGTCCAAATCCATACACCCCTCAAGGTTGCCGCGCAGTTTGATAGGATAGTTAAAAAGGCTTATGGGATGTTGGCTTCATTAGTTGAGGGACTGGATTCAAGAGTCAAAAGATCATATTGCAAATCTACAAATCTCTGGAGGGGTGCAGAGGAGATTTACCAGGATGTTGCCTGGATTGGAAAATAAGTCTTATGAAGCAGATTAGCAAAGTTCAGACTTTTCTCTTTGGAGTGAAAAAGGATTAGAGGAGTGTTAATAGAGGTTTAGAAGATTCTAAGAAGCATAGTTAAAGTTGGCAGCCATTGCCTTTTTACCCAGGGTTGGATTTGCAAACACCGAAGGACACTTGTACAAAGTGAAGGGAGGGAAGTTTTTTTTTCACGCAGAGAGCTGTGGGTGTCTGGAATGCCTTGCCAGGGGTGGTGGTGGAGGCTTAGGGGCAGGCACATGGATTAAAAAAAAAGAGGGTTACAAGGTAGGGAGGGTATCGTTTTTCTTTGTAGGAATATATAGATCAGCGCAACATCAAGGCTGAAGGACCGGTACTGTGCTGCAGTGTTCTATGTTCAGGGTGGTTAATGATATGCCTTTATTTAAAAAGGCTGCAAGGACAAGCTAGAGAACTACAGGCTGATAAACCTAACATTGGTGGCAGGGAAGTTATTGGAAGGATTGTAAGAGACAGGATCAACTTACATTTGGAAAGACAAGGACTGATTTGGGGATAAACAGCACAGCTTTGTTCATTTTATTTGAAGAGGAAACTAACCTCTTTCCTCAGGTTTTTGGTCACTTGGCCTTGAGTGGGCTGCAGTTTAGAACACTTGGAGCATTTTATGTCAAAGTTGCTAAACAAATTACATTGACAAAGGTAGTCACAACCTTAAGCATCCCCATTCTCCTGAACACCCGCTAATGTGTGGAACACATGAAAGCCCATCCCTGGTTGCCTTAAACAAGACAGATTGTTTGGACAACAATTGAACACACTAAAAGAGAGGACAATACCTATCCTATGGTGATCCCAGCTTTGGATCTTGCACTCTGCCTCTTTGCAGTAGGTAAAGATGAAACCAGGGAAAGTTTTCACTCCAACTGCCTGACCAGTGTGTATGGATGGTAGGCAAGGCTGTGGTTCCGCTGCAACACCCTGCGCCAATAACCTACCACCGTTCATCTCTCAGCCATGTGAATGTGCAATGAATACCTGGGCATCAAGCAACATGGAATATCAACACCTTTGTGAGTGAGAAGGGACCGGCAAGAAACAAATGGTAAAAATTCACATCCACCTTGTTCATGCTGATTGTCTGGCATTTCCTGTTGATCAGAGTTCTTCCATTATCTTAATCTCTTTATAATCAGTGCTGCCAAAAAGTTTCCTTTGTGACAACGTGTGCACAAAATGATGTCTGTGATTTTCTAAGTGAAATGGCCATTGTAGTGGAATGGATGCACATTCCTCTCTTTTCTTCAAGTAATGAATTGTGTAGGAAATACATTCCAGACCTCTCCAATGATGAAAGCCGAACTAAACGGGAAACTCCAAATTCCAGAAACCAATTTACTGATAACACGGATGGATTCAACAATATCTTACTTCTGATTAATCATTATTTCTCATCATTACATCAAGGAAGGGGAAAAAATATTTTAAAAGGGGATTTTTCACGCATTGAGAAATGGGTACTGGCCAATGTAATGCATTTTTACTAAAAGTTTTCATAGTTCACATGTAGTTTCCTGTTGCATGGAAACCCAAGAGTCATAGGTTCCGTTGCCATGGCGGCGATCGAGCCGGCGCTCCGGGTGGTGAGTGTAACCAAAGGCTAGCAGCCTGCGCAGCGGCACTGGCCTCAACAAGCAAACCGGCGGCTGAACAGCCTTTCTGCACAGCGCCAGGAAAGTACCCGCGTGTGGGAAACCTGCTTTTGTTATGCATGTTGTGACATCAGCCAAGGGTGGCCACAGCGGGAACAGTGCAAGTATAAAAGTCAGGCCTGAGCCCTAATAAAACTCAGTCAAGCTGCCGACAAATTGACCATGCGTGTGGTTTGACCAGGTGAGGCACAGTTCCAGATCTTCCAGATCACAGTAGAATCTACCTGGTGAACAGGACACAGCAGGTCGGGTGGCCATCTTCATCCAGGAGCCTCCAATGGAAGGTTCAAGGACTTTCTGATAAAGAACTTCAGACTTTCACGGCGGGAGAGAGGGGCAGGTCTGCTCCATCTGGACAGCTAGGGGA
The DNA here is from genome assembly GCF_036971445.1 of Narcine bancroftii. NCBI lineage: Eukaryota > Metazoa > Chordata > Chondrichthyes > Torpediniformes > Narcinidae > Narcine > Narcine bancroftii. The sequence continues at coordinate 15,312,306 of NC_091472.1, forward strand.
CAGGCCCCTGTCAGCCGTCATGAACAAGATGCTGGCCCTCCTGGGCAAACACGAGCCCTGCATCATGTTTGAACAGGCATTCCTGGAGCAACTGCCCGAGGACATCCAACTGCTCTTGGCTGACATAGATTTCAGTGACCCCATACCACCCCCCCAGAAAGTTGCAGTACAAGCAGTCATTCTGTGGAAACTGAAGAGAGTGCTTGGGGTCCATAGGGCTCATCACTAAACCCTGAAGCCAGACCTGTGCAGAGTCACCGAGAGAACAGCAGTGCCCCAGAGGAGGTGATCCAAATGACCAGTGGTGATCCAAATGACCAGTGGTGCTTCTCAGACTGTCATACTCATTTCGGGGAAACATCGGGGCCAGCCGTGGCTAATAGTCACAACGGCTGGCCACCAAGACAGCCTCCTGTACATTTGGGACCACCAGTCCATATGACACTTCCTCATGGACACAGGAGCAGAGGTCAGTGTTCTCTCTCCGTGGGGACAGGACACGAGGCACAGGCAGTCAGGCTCAATGCTGAGGGCTACCAAAAACAGCACAATTTGGATATACGGTACCCGAAAGGAGTAACTGCAGTTGGGAGACACCCGCTCGTCAGGGCAGACTTCCTGCGTGCCCACAGCCTGCTAATGGACCTCAAGGGATGGAGATTGGTCCACACCAAGACTTTTCAAACTTTTCCCTCAAAGACATCAGGCTCTCAGCACTCTACCTGGACTCCGTACAGAGATCAGACCATGAGTATGCCAGAATCCTAGTCGAGTTCCCTGCAGTACTCACCCCCCCCACTCCCGATTCACCATGGTGATGCCCCAACACCACATCCTGACCCAGGGTCCTCTGGAGAAGCTCCAGCTGGTGTCAGAAGAATTAAGGAAGCTGGAGGAGCTATGCATCATACAGCGGTCGGATAGACCATGGGCTTCTCCCCTGCACATGGTTCCCAAAGCAACTGGGGGTTGGAGACCATGCAGTGTCTACTGCCGGCTCAAGGAGGCCACAACACTGAATCGGTACCCCGTGTCACACATCCAGGACTTTGTGGCTAACCTGTAAGGGGAAAGAATCTTCTCCAAGGTGGACCTTGTGCGGGGATATCATCAGATCTGGGTTCATCCCAGTGATATCCCCAAGACTGGCATCATCACTCTGTTCGGCCTCTTTGAATGCCGTTCGGGCTAAAGAACACCTCACAGACCTTCCAGCAACTCTTGGATGCAGTTGGCTGAGATCTGGACAGCATCTTCATGTACCTGGATGACATCCTGGTGGTGAGCAGGAACCAACAGGAGCATATGGTGCACTTCCACAACCTCTACATCCGATTGAGTGAGTTTGGCCTGATGATCAACCTAGCCAAATGCCAGTTCGGATTGGAGGCCATCGACTTCCTGGGCCACAGGATAACCAGGGAAGGAGGCACATTGCTACCCAGTAAAGTGGAGGCCAACCGGAAGTTCCCCAGACCCAACACAACTAAGGGACTACAAGAGTTTGTGGGGATGATCAACTTCTACCACAAGTTCATCCCCTCAGCTGCCCGGATCATGTGGCCTTTGTTCGCCCAAATGGTAGGCAAGGCGAAGGACCTCACCTGGGATGTAGAATCAGCAGAGGCCTTCATGTGACCTGGCACATCCCAGGTCAGACGCTCCAATGGCCTTGACGGTGGATGTCTCAGGAATTGAGATCGGTGGGGTTCTAGAGCAGCAGATTGAAGGCCGCTGCCTTTCTTCAGCAAACATCTGAAGCCTCCGGAACTGAAGTACAGTGTTTTTGACAGAGCTATTGGCACTGTACTTAGCCATCCGCCACTTCAGGTACTTCCTAGAGGGCAGGGCCTTCATGGCGTTCACAGATCACAAGACTCGGACTTTCGCTTTGGCTAAGATCTATGACCCCTGGTTAGTCCGCTAGCAACACCACCTGTCTTACATCTCTGAGTATACCACAGATGTAAGGCACATCTCCGACAAGGACAGCAAGGAGGCCGATGCACTGTCCAGCCAAAGTATCCATGTGCTATCAAGGGGAGTGGACTTCATGGCACTGGTGGAGACGTAGCAGAAGGAGGTAAGGAGATGGCCCAATAGAGGACTGCCATATTGGGTCTGCAGCTCCAGGGAAATCCCAGTTGGCACAGGTAACACCATCCTCCTGTGTGACCCATCGTGCCGGTGACTTGGACATGACAGGCTTTCGACTCCAACCATGGACTGGCTCACCCATCCATCAGGACCAAGGTTCAGCTGGTGGCCAGCAAATACATGTGGCATGGATTGCAGAAACAAGTCAGCAGGTGGGCGAAGGCGAGCACGCAGTGCCAAATAACCAAGGAACAGCAGCACATCAAGACCCCAGCTCAGCATTTTGAGCCCGCAGAGCAAAGGTTCAACCACATCCACATGGACATAGAAGGACCTTTACCGGTATTCCAGGGTTTCCACCATCTGTTCACCGTGGTCGACCGCTTCACCAGGTGGCCAGAAGCAGTCCTGCTGGCAGACATGTCCACATCCTCATACGCTTGGGCCCTCATCTCATCCTGGATGGCACAGTTCAGGTTACCATCCCATATCACATCCGACAGAGGGACCCAGTTCATCTGTGGTCTGACCTTGCCAGCCTGTGGGGTTCCCAGCTGCATCACACAACAGCCTACCACCCACAGGCCGCAGGCCCCTCAAAACCACACTCATGACCAGACTCCAAGGACCCAACTGGATAGACGAGCTACCATGGGTGTCGTTGGGCATCCGCAAGGCACCCAAGGCGGACCTCAACACCTCTTCGGCCAAACTCATCTACGGAGCTCGACTGGTGGTCTCGGGAGAATTCGTACTATCCCCAGGCAGACAGCAGGATGACTGCAGCATTCTTCAGCAGGCTAAGGGAAAAAGTTGGCAACCAGGTCCCGATTCCAACTTCCAGGCACAGACACATGAGGACCAACATACCCAAAGACCTGCAGGACTGTGAGTGTTTTAATTCACAGGGGTCAACATCGTCCAGCATTTCAAAGGCCATATGAGGGTCCGTTCCGGGTCATCTGGAACATTGGAGCCACATTTGAGCTGGAGGTCGGAGGCAAGACGGAAGTGTTCACCACAGACAGGTTGAAGCCTGCACACCTGGACCCAGTGTGCCCGGTCGAGACACCAGCACCACGCTGAAGAGGCAGGCCACCGAGTGCTGCAGAAACTTTGCCTCTGGGCGCCAAGGATAATAGCCAGGACAATACCGCTGTGTCTGGGGGGGGGGTCAGGTGGCAACCGCCACGACAGCAATCCGGTCGTCAAGTGCAACCAAAGGCCAGCAGCCCATGCAGCAGCACTGGCCCCAATAAGTGAACTGGTGGGTGTCACGTGACTTCTTGCCATCAGCACTCATCGATTCAAAACCCCTCTCTGCCATCTCCAATACAAATTCTAATAAATATCTATCAGCACACAAAATGGGAACTATTTCAATACTGTTGTGAATGTTTGCTCATGTTTTTGCCTACTTTTATTTTTCTTTCTTTGGCTTGGCTTCGCGGACGAAGATTTATGGAGGGGGTAAAAAGTCCACGTCAGCTGCAGGCTCGTTTGTGGCTGACAAGTCCGATGCGGGACAGGCAGACACGATTGCAGCGGTTGCAAGGGAAAATTGGTTGGTTGGGGTTGGGTGTTGGGTTTTTCCTCCTTTGCCTTTTGTCAGTGAGGTGGGCTCTGCAGTCTTCTTCAAAGGAGGTTGCTGCCCGCCAAACTGTGAGGCGCCAAGATGCACGGTTTGAGGCGTTATCAGCCCACTGGTGGTGGTCAATGTGGCAGGCACCAAGAGATTTCTTTAGGCAGTCCTTGTACCTTTTCTTTGGTGCACCTCTGTCACGGTGGCCAGTGGAGAGCTCGCCATATAACACGATCTTGGGAAGGCGATGGTCCTCCATTCTGGAGACGTGACCCATCCAGCGCATACTCAAGTTAATCCACAATAAGCAATTCCGTGAAAGACTGAAAAGAAGATGCAAAATAAAGATCATTAAGTGGCATTAAGGTCATCTGTGAGAGCCTACACAAACATTTGAGTAAGCTAGAGATGTGCAAAGTTTCACAATGAAATAGAAAATTGACTTGGACAAGACCAAGGAGCTTATGTTTGATGTCTGCAGACCCCATGGTTGAAGTAAAAACCCAATGTTGGAGAAACTCAGCCAGTCAAACAGTGTCTTTATGTAGCAAAGATAAAGATTCTGAACTTGAGCTCTTCTTCATACCTTGGATATGTATCTTTTCTTTGCAACATAAAGGGCACTGTTTGACCAGCTAAGTTTATCCAGTATTGTGTTTTTTACGGTTGGTGTTAGGAAGGAGAAGCTGTCTCTAGTTATGGGAAGATGGAGGAAGATGTGGGCTGAGGGGATGTTGAAGGGTTATTTCCCATGGTGGGAGAGTCTATGACAAGAGGGCACAACTTCAGGATTAAAGGGTGTCCGCTGAGAATAGAGATGCTAAGGAATTTCTTCAGCCAGAGGGTGGTAAATCTGTGGAATTTGTTGCCACAGGCAGTTATGGACATCAGGTCATTTAGGGCATCAAAGGTTATGGGGAGAAGGCCGGGCAGTGAGGCTGAGGGGGAAAATGGATCCATTCATGATTGAATGGTGGGGTAGATTCGATGGGCTGAATAGCCTATTTCTGCTCCTATGTTTTATAAGGTGGAGAGAGTCGGAACCTTCAAGTTCCTGTGAGTCCATATCTCAAAGACCTTTCCAGGAGCCAACACAATGAGGCAACTGTGAAAAAGCATCTATAATTGCAGAGTTTAAAGAGATTTAGCATTAGTCTCTCTGGCTTTCTTGACCTCCGAGCATGAAGAATGTCATTCTAAGTGTCCACCATGCCTCATGGTTGGCGTTAGTGAATCCGGAAGCCTGCCTGTCCTTCACAACGCTACCTTCTTTGGGATGTATTATCCGCATAGGTCAGCATTGGGAAGTCTAAAATGCAACCAAGGGTGCTCATATAAATAAAAGGGTGACACTGTTAGCCTAGTGGTTAATGCAGTACAGTTACAGTTCCAGTGCTCGGGGCCAGGGTTCGAATCCAGTGCTGTCTGTAAGGATGTTTTCACGTTCTCCCCATGTTTGTGAGTTTTCTCCAGTTTCCTCTGATTGTCACAACATGCCAGGGGCTGTAGGTCAATTGGGTATAATTGAATGGCATGGGCTCATGGACTGAAATAGCCTTTTACCAATTTACATTTAAAAAAATTTTTAAATTTAGAAATCCACTAACACCAGTAACATCAAAAGCTTATGAAATTACTTGCATTTTATGCACATTAAGTGGGAAACATTTCATTTACCTGGTTCCACAGCAACTGATCAAAATTGTGTGGACCTGCCATGCTACACATCTGCTGGGTTGTGGTACTTCACGCCCAACCAGCACTTAACCAAGTTCCGGCCCAAATTGTTGACCATTCTTTTCTTCCACTGATGGTGCCCAATCCATTGAATTCCACCAGCAGACTGTTTATTTGCTCCAGACTCCAGCCTCTGCAGTCCCTTGCGTGTCTTCCTATCTGGTTTGTGCTGTGATTTGAACCCTGAGGAGAGAGCTTGGTCACTCAGAAATTACTTTGAGTTATAATGTTACAATTAATGGTAGAAATCATTATTAAACTCCTGTTATCCGGAATTCAAGCAACCGGCAAAACAATTAAAGAAAATAAATAGGTAAAATGAAAGTTTAAAATTGGTGTGTCTCACCATGAGTTCGCCACAATCTCAATCAACCAGAAAATTCACTTATCCACCATCTACCAATTCCTTTAGGTGCAGGATACTGGGCGTTTTGCTGTATTTTGAACGTGATGCATTTTTGTAGTCACATACACTATCAATAAGTAGTCGATTTCAACTCACCCTCACAGATCGAGGAGAAAATATTCATAACGTGATGCAGAAAACAGAGTCTCCTCCCAGCAATGAGGCCCTGAATCCATGAGCCCTTGTGAGCTTCCCGCCTTTCCGTCTCACAGGCGCACGAGGATGAAAGAGGCCGAATGGCCTCAGGCATAGTGAACGCAGTGAGGCGGGTATGACTGATGCACATTACCTTTCTGTGTAGTTTTTTTATGGTGGGCTGACATTGTTAATGTTTTGCCCAAATCCCCCGGGTTTTATGCAATCCCAAAATTTCAAATTGGCTAAAAATATATATAGAGACTAAAATTTAGTTTAGCATCGAGTCCACGCTGCCACATTGACCACCGCCAGTGGGCTGATAACGCCTCAAACCGTGCATCTTGGCGCCTCACAGTTTGGCGGGCAGCAACCTCTGAAGAAGACCGCAGAGCCCACCTCACTGACAAAAGGCAAAGGAGGAAAAACCCAACACCCAACCCCAACCCACCCATTTTCCCTTGCAACCGCTGCAACCGTGTCTGCCTGTCCCGCATCGGACTTGTCAGCCACAAACGAGCCTGCAGCTGACGTGGACTTTTTACCCCCTCCATAAATCTTCGTCCGCGAAGCCAAGCCAAAGAAGAAGAAGAAGAAAATTTAGTGGATTTAATAACAACTAAAAATGAATTTAAGTATATTTCATGAAGTCAATTAGACATTTTGGGTTTAAGGTGTTGCCTAGGTTTTGTTCAGCTTGAGATGATAGATTCCAGGTAGTGCGACTCCCTTCCATTATTACAGATTAGGTTAGGTCTTTAAAAACTTTCCACCAGTGGTCACTTTCATGTCAAGATGCAGATGAAGTTGCATGAGTTCTTTTCTGGAGTAAATCCTTGGCAGAAACCAGGCCAGTTGTTCCAGAGTAGGAGGAAGCCAATCACCTAGCAATGTGTGTAGCTTTTAACTTGCAGAATTTTAAACACTTAGCCAGCCCTATCTGGCAATCCAATAAAACTCTCTGAACCACCAGGGAGAGCCAATATTGCAACTGGCTGCAATAGAAGAACATTTCCCTCATTTCTGCTTCATTCATTGCGCAGCAGAGGATGTGTGGGCTGCCTTCAGGAGGAGTGAATCTGAGGAAAGGATCCAGCCCAGATGAAGTAACTGGCCAAGTATTAAAAATCTGTGTTAACCAACTTGCCACTGTATTCACAGATACTCTCAACATCTCAGTCCAGCACGGCGTGGTACCCACCTGCTTCAAACAAGCATCAATCCCACCACTGCTCAGAACGTAATAACCTGCCTTAACGACTATCAACCAGTAGCCCTTGCATCAACAGTGATAGTGTTTTGAAAGGCTGGTGCTGAAACATACGAGCTCCTATCTGAGCACTGATTATAGATACGTTCCATTTCTCCTAATGTAGCGATAAGTCTACAGCGGATGCCATCTCACTGACTTTACACAGAGCCCTGAAACACCTGGACAGTAGAAATGCATTCATCGGGATGCTCTTTATCGAACACAGCTCGACATTTAATATAATCGTCCCATCCAAACTGATCAGCAAACACCAAGACCTTGGACTCGACACCCAACTGTGTAATTGGATCATGGATTTCTTCACCTATAGACCACTATCTATGAGAACATCTCCTCCACAATCTCCATCAGTGGTGGAGCACTGCAGGGCTGCATTCTTAGCCCCCTGCTCTACTCTCTTTAAACCTACGACTGTGTAGCTCAGTACAACAATAACACCATCTACAAATTTGCTGAGGATACCACCGTAGTGGGTTGTATAAAGAAAGGGGATGAGTCAGCGTACAGAATGGAGATTGAAAACTTGGCTGAATGGTGCACTAACAACAACCCTGCCCTCAATGGCACCAAAACTAAGGAGTTGATTGTTGACTTCAGGAAGAGAAAACCAGATGTATACAATTCATTGATCATTAGGGGATCAGAGTTGGAGAGATGAGTAAATTTAAGTTCTTGGGGGTCATTATCTGGGAGGATATTTCCTGGACCCAACACACCAATGACATCATTAAAAAAAGCATGTCAGTGCCTCTACTTCCTCAGGAGTTTCCGGAGGTTTGGTATGACACCAGAAACCCTGGCAAATTTCTCCAGATGCCTAGTGGAAAGTGTGCTGACCATCTGCATCACAGTCTGGTACGGGGACACCAATACCCCTGAGCGTAAAGCCCTTCAGAAAATGCTGGACACAGCCCTTGGGATGATAGGCAAAAACCCCCCCTACTATCAAGAACATCTATAACGAACGTTGCCATTGGAGTGCACAAGCAATCTTCGAGGATCCACACCACCCAGCACATGCTCTGTTCTCGCTGCTGCCATCAGGGAAGAGGTGTCGGTGCCACAAGACTCGCTCCACCAGGTTCAGGAAAAACTGCTATCCCTCCACCATCAGACTCCTCAGTGACAGACTCAATCAAGGTCTCATTTAAGGACTCCTACTTTTGCACTTTATTGAGTTTTTTTTTATTCTCTCTGTATTGCAGTCAGTTTGTTTACATTTGTTATCTATTTACAGTTCTTTATTTGTTTACATGTTTATGCTGTGTAGTGTTTTATTTTTGCACCGCCAATAAGTGGTAATTCTGTCTCGCCCACCAACAAAGGAATCTTAGGGTTGTATGTGATGTCATGTATGTACTCTGGCAATAAATCTGAAATTTGAATCATTGAGTGAATAATTTAAAGTAGCAATCAAGTATCGTCAAGCAGTGTTTCAATGACTGTCCAGTATTATCTCTAACTGCATGTTGTAAGGTAAAACATCATGAGATGGGAATGTGTAGGGAGTTACCCTGTACAGGGCAGTAACAAGAAGGGGAGGTGTCCTTGTACTCCTGTTAGGTAAAACATCATGAGATGGGAATGTACAGGGCTGTAACAAGATGTGAATGCATCCTTGTACTTACAAGATAAGAGAGACATTGATGGATTGAGAGGCAGGAAGCTAGCAGGGAAAGGATAGCAACAGTTTTAGTCATTGGACAAGTAATGATATGATGATGTTCTAAGCACATATCCAAGGGTATAAAAAATCACCATTTTGCTGATAACGGCAGAATGCATTCTCCGACTAACTTTGTTAGTCGCAAGTGTTACAATCCGGTAATAAAGAACAAAGAACCCTGATTTCGACTCAGTCTGGTGTTTGTCTCACTCATTCATGAACAAAGCAGACCTAACAATGTTAAAAGATCAGGAAAGTCCTTTCAAAATTTCCATTGATTCCTCAATATATTAGTTCACATTAGACCAGCCAGAGAAATTTCTGAGCTGCTTTTATTACTGTTTGGGCTCAATGTGGAGGAATAACCTCACTGTATTGCCCATCTGTGCATGCTCAATTGGTGGCTCCAACCACAGGAAGCATAAGCAAACTACTGAAGATACAGGATTGGAGCAAACCAAAATCACTGGAAATGTTCAGCAGATGATCCTTCCTTAGCACTGGAAAAGATTAGAGATTGTGAAAAGGGAAAAGAGTCAAAGAGGAAAGAGATGTGGGTGGGCCAGGGGGCAGGAAAGACAGAATGTTAAATCTGGTGATTGAGCCAACTGAGGAGAGTGAAATTCAAGGATCTAATCCTGTCCTTTTACCTATGCTCCCTGGTGCACCCTTTGATATCCATGACCCTTTACCATCTTCACGATGAACTGGATTTATGATCAGTCTTAATATTCAGTCTCAAGCCCTGTTGAACCTTTGAGAAATCCAGGTCCTCTACAAACAGCTACACTCTCTCTCTCTCTCTTGTATTTCCAGGGCTTAACATTCTACTATTTGAATATATGATTGTGTGGCTCAGCTCAACAATTACAACGTCCATGAATTTGCTGACAATTCCGCATTAGAGGGTTGTAGAGAAGGGGGGGGGGGGGGGGAGTCAGCATACAGGAGAAAGATTGTAAACTTGGTTGAATGGTGCACCAACAACAACCTCGCACTCAATGACACCAAAACCAAGTAGTTAGCTGGTTGTTGCATTCAGGAAGGGAAATCCAGAGGTGTATGATTCAGTGGAGGATCAGAGGTAGAGAAGGTGAGCAGATTTAAACTCCTGGGAGTTAACATTTTGGAAGACCTTTCCTGGACCCAACACATGAATGTATGTCAGATACTTTCTCAGGAGTTTGCAGAGGTTTGGTATGACATTGAAACAAATTTCTTTTTTTTTAGTTCTTAAAATTTTTTTATTTTTCATACAATAAACCAGACTGACCAAAATACATACAGACATTTTTCTCTTGAATATATACAGTGTCATTTTCTCCCCTTTTTCCCCCTCCCTTCCCTCTCCCCTCCTTCCCATTTATTCAAAGTTCAATTTATAAGATACATTAAATCCATTAAACAATGTCGTCACTTAATAAAATAAACAAGAAATTTTTGTCTTTTATATACTGAGTCATTCATTTCGTTGTCTTCTCCTTCTGTCATTTTAGGTGGTGGAGGTTCATGGTAGGATTTCTCTATTGTATTTCGTGTACGGTTCCCATATTTGTTCGAATATTGTGTTGTTATTTCTTAAATTATATGTTATTTTTTCTAATGGAATACATTTATTCATTTATATGTACCATTGTTGTATTCTCAGGCTCTCTTCTAATTTCCAGGTTGACATAATACATTTTTTTGCTACATCTAAGGCTATCATAATAAATCTTTTTTGTGCTCCATCCAAATCGAGTTCAAATTCTTTATTTCTTATATTACTTAGAAAGAGGATCTCTGGGTTTTTTGGTATATTGCTTTTTGTGATTTTATTTAATATCTGGTTTAGATCTTCCCAAAACTTTTCCACTTTCTCACATGTCCAAATTGCACATATTGTTGTTCCCGTTTCCTTTTTACAGCGAAAACATCTGTCTGATACTGTTGGGTCCCATTTATTTAACTTTTTTTAACCAATTATATTGTATCATGCGTAACCTCGTGACATTGAAACAAATTTCTTGATGTGTAGTAGAACATGTGCTGACTTGCTCCATCATGGCCTGCTATGTAGGCACCAGTACCTCTAAGTGGAAAGCCCTGCAAAGGATAGTGGACACAGCCCAGTACATCACAGGAAAAACTTTCCCCACTATTGGGAAAATCTATATGGAACAAGGCTGTGGGAGAGCAGCAGCAATCATCAAGGATCCACAGGACATCAGAATCAGGTTCTTATTGTCAGGAACTAGTCATGAAATTTGCTGTTTTAACCATCTTACAATATTCCTATAAATAAAAAAAATCAAAATAACAGTGGACGAAAAGTAAGGCCGTGTCTTTGGTTCATTGATTATTCAGGAATCTGATGGCAGCGGGGAAGAAGCTGTCCTTGTGCCGCTGAGTGCTCGTCTTTAAGCTCTTGTACCTTTTTCCCGATGGTAGCAGAGTGAAGAGGGCATGGCCTGGGTGGTGGGGGTCTTTGAGGATAGAGGCTGATTTTTTAAGACACCACCTCATGTAGATGCTCCTCGATGGAGTGAAGTCTGGTGTCTGTGATGTCGCAGACCATGTTAACAATCCTTTGGAGTTTATTCATGTCCTGAGAGTTGGCACCTCCATTACCAGGCAGTGATGTAATTAGCCAGAATGCTCTCCATGGTACACCTGTAGAAGTTTGAGTGTCTTTGGTGATCTGCTGTATCTCCTCAGACACCTCACAAACTATAGCTGCTGACAAGCGTTCTTTGTGATTGCATCAACATGGAGGCTCCAGGACAGATCCTCAGAAATGTTGACACCCAGGCATTTGAAGTTCTTGATCCTCTCCAACACTGAGCCCTCAAATGAGGACTGGGTCGTATTCCCCTACCTTCCTCCTGAAGTCTACAACCATCTCCTTGGTTTTGCTAAAGTTGAGCGCAAGATTGATGGCATAACACCTCTCAACGAGCTGATCTATCTCCCTCCTGTACACTTCCTCATTGCCGTTTGTGATTCTGCCAACAACTGTGGTGTCGTCGGAAAACTTGGAGATAGCATTGGAATTGTGCCTGGCCATGGGTCATGGGTTTATAATGAGTAGAGCAGAGGACTATTGCACACATCGTTGGGGTCCGCCTGTGCTGATAAGCAGTGAGGAGGAGACTGGTCTTCCGAGAAAGACAAGAATCCAGTTGCAGAGTTGGGTGAAGAGGCCTAGAATTTATAGCTTCTTGACCAACACAGAGAAAAATGGCATTGAAGGCCGAGCTGTAGTCGATGAAGAGCAGCTGTATGTATGAATTGCTGTTTTCAAGGTGATCCAGACCTGAGTGGAGAACCAGTGATATTGCATCTGCTGTGGAGCGATTGAGACGATAGGTGAATTGCAGTTGGTCCAGATCTTTTCTGGCCATGACCAGCCTTTCGAAGCATTTCATCACAGTAGAAGTTAGTGCTATTGGGCGATGGTCACTCTACTCTTCTTGGGCACTGAGATGATTGATGCCCCTTTGTCTGCAGCAATGAGATGTTGAAAATGTCCATGAACACTCCGGCTAGTTGGTTGGCACAGATTTTCAGTACACTGCCAGGTTCGCCATTAGGGCCTGAGGCCTTGCGAGGGTTCAATTTCTTGAATAATGTTCTGACGTTGTCCTCAAAGACAGAATCCACAGGGTCCTCAGCCTTTTCAGGGATTCTAGTAGGCACTTCTTCTCAAAGTGGGCATAGAAGGTGTTCAGCTCATCAGATAGTGAAGTGTCACAGCCATTTATAGTGTTCACCTTTACTTTGTAGGCTGTAATGGCCTCCATTCCCTGCCAAACCCACTCCATTCCCTGTCTCTAGCTTCCTCTGGAATTGCCACTTTGCTTCAGAGGTGGCTTTCCACAAGTTGTACCTGGACTTCTTGTAAAGATCCTGATTCCCCAGCCATAAACGCCCTTGTCCTCACCCTCAGCAGGTTGTGGATTCTTTGATTCATCCAAAGTTTCTGGTTGGGGTGCACCTGGTATGTGCGCATGGGCACACACTCATCCACGCAGGTCTTGATGAAGTCGGTGACACCTCTTGCGTATTCATGCATGTTTATGGACGAGTTCTTGAATATGTTCCAGTCCACCAATTCAAAGCAGACGCTCCTTCGCCTCCTTCGACCACACTTTCGCCACCTTCATTACTGGTGCTCTGGTCCTCAGTCTCTGCCTGGAGTACAGCCAGGGCATAAGACTTGCCGCAATGCAGTTGTGGAATGGCTCAGTATGTGTTCTTTGTGGTGATGTAGCCGTGGTCAAATGTGTTGTTTCCCCTGATCTCGCAAGTGACGCATTAGTGATAGTTTGTCAGAGTCTTCTTCATGTTAGCCTGATTGAATTCCCCTGCAATGAATGAAAAGACATCAGGATGTGGTGTCTCATGGCTGTTAATCAGGGTGCTCAGTCCCTCCAGCGCCCGCCTGACGTTAGCATGGCGTGAATTGCTCTACATACTTTGTTCTTGCTGCTGCCATCAAGACAGAGGTGTAGGTGCCATAAGGCTCGCACCACCAGGTTCGGGAACAGCTGGTACCCCTCCTCAACAATAAACTCAATCAGGATTTCATTTAAGGACTCTTATATTCTATATTATTTATTATTGAATATTTATTTTCCATACAGGCAATCCCTGGGTTAAAAACATCTGAATTATGAACAACTCGTACTTACAAATGGTTTTTCCCCCAATTGGCGCATGTGCATAAATGGGCATAATGCTACTTCATGAACATTAAAGGTTAAACTTCTATTATTGTCATGTAATACTACTTGAAATGTAACGTACCTGAAATTCTTTAACCTTTGTCTACCATAAGGCAGAGAGAAACAGAAAATTCACCATTCATTTTGATCATCTACTCAGTACCTGCCTTCTCCCCAGACCCCCTGATCCCCTTCACCACCAGGGCCAAATCTAACTCCCACTTAAATATAAAAAAGGAACTGGTTTCAACTACCTCCTGTGGCAAAGAATTCCACAGATTCACCCCTCTCTGAAAGTACATTTATTTTCTCATCTCAGTCCTAAATGACTTCCCCCTTATCCTTAAACTGTGACCCCCTGGTTCTGGTTTTCCCCAACATTGGGAACAACCTTCCATCATCTAGCCTGTCCAATACCTTAAGAATTTTATACATTTCTATAAGATCCCCCCTCAATCTTCTAAATTCCATTGAGTATCAGCCTAGTCGATCCAGTCCTGTCCATCCTGGTATCAATCTAGTGAACCTTCTCTGCACTCCCTCCATGGTAAGGATGTCTTTCCTCAGATAAGGGGACCAAAACTATATACAATATTCTAAGTGTCGTCTCACCAAGTCCCTGTACAGCTGCAGTAGAACCTCTCTGCTCCTGTACTCGAATCCTCTTGCTATGAATGCCGCTTTGTCCAGCGCCTCTCTTGTGTCTAGTACCCCTCGTAAAACCTGTTCTGCCTTGCGTACAAATTCGGCTTATGGACAGACCAGGGTCACGGAACCCGTTTGTATCCTGGGGACTGTCTGTATTGTGCAGTTTGTTTGTACTTCCTTGTTTACATTTCTCTGCTTGGTATGCATATTAAATTTAGACATAAAGGTGCAGGCCCTTCCGGCCCATGAGCCCATGATGCCCAATTAACCTGCAACTCCCATACGTTTTGGAGGGTGGGAGGAAACCAGGGAACCTGGAGGAAATCCACACAGACAGGGGGAACATATAAATCCTTTTCAGACAGCGCTGGATTCGAACATGGGTCAGCACTAACTGCCACACTAACCATACTGCTCCATTTGTTGAGTACATTATTATTTTTCCACTACCAATAAGTAGAAATTCTGCCTGGCCCGCAGGGAAAAGAACCTCAGTGTTGAATGCGATGTCATCTATGGACTCTGACAATTAATTTGAACTTTGAACCAGTAACCACCTCATTATTTATTCATTTCAATTTCATTGTCCAATCTTGGGAGTCAAACTACTAACAAGACTCAGATTTAATCTGCCTCATTGAAGACACACATCGACTTCAACACTTTACACTTAATGACCTGACTGAACTTATTCCAACCAATAGGTCAATTATACAGTCCTTCGGATATAATTTTGTAAAATTGTGGTAAAAATGCTATTAGCAATAGCAGAGAAGCCCTGAAGATGATGAGTCTCCCCTTTGTGTGCATTTAAGACCATAAGATATAGGAGCATTCAGCCTATCAAGTCCTCTCTGCTATTCGCTTATGAGCAGATCCATTCTCCCCCTCAGCCCCAGTCTCCTACCTGTTCCCCGAACCTCTGATGCCCTGATTTTCCAGATACCTATCAATTTCTGCCTTAAATACACCCAACGACTTTGCCTCCTCAGCCGCCTGTGGCAACAAATTCCAAAGGTTCACCACTCTCTGGCTGAGGAAGTTCCTCCACATCACTATTTTAAATGGGCATCCTTCAAACTGGAAGTTGTGCCCTCGTGACCCAGACTCCCCTACCATGGGAAAACAACTTTGCCACATCTACTCTGACCAGGCCTTTCTACCTTTGAAATGCTTCGATGAGATCCCCCCTCATTCTTCTGAACTCCATGGAGTAGAGTCCGAGAGTCATCAAGCGGTCGTCACATGCTGATCCCTTCATTCCAGGAATAACGACAATGAAACAAATGCCGTTGCCAGCATCCTGAGGGAACATTTGCATTTGTCAGGTACTCCAAGTGGGTTTTTTTTAAATGTAGTCACCATCGAAGGAAGTTGAGAAGCCAATTATTGAGCTGACACTTCCCACAGAGATCTGTTTGTTGGTTGAAGGGCAGGTTTTTCAAAACGCTAACTGTATTTATACTTCTGTTTATTAGTTCCCAATACTACTCTTCATAGAACCTCACAAGATGAGAAGGAAATTGGTTTCATTTAATAATGCCGCTCCCTTTGTATGCTGTTTATTATTTGGAGAGAAACCATGAACCCCACAAATCTCTTGACTATGCATCACCAAGAGATCCAAGAATGACATTTGTTTCATCAGACATTATGATTCCTATGAAGGTCCTCCAATGTATCTCCCATTGTTTTGATCATTGCACTGAGCATACACTGTGATCCAAAACTCGTGGATCATTTTTATTGTCCTCTATTGCAATATTGAGTTCACTTCAAGCAACACCCGAGTGGGTCTTGATTCTAAATTACTTAATTGATTAAATTTAAATCTACATTTGATTGAGCTCCCATATTTGGTCCCTAGATCTAGGTCCAATAACTTGGCCACTTGCTACTATGTCCTGCATCTGAAAGAGAGTCAGCAGTCCAATAGCTTGATGGATCTCAGAAGGTGCTTTTGTATTGCTAAGATCAGATTTACTATTGAAAGTCCTATATTACAACACTTCATTGTCTGCATGGTGCTGCGAGATAACCTGACATCAAGAAAGGCACTCTGAAGCGCATTTGTTCCATATGATCTACTTGGTACAAATGAATTGTCTGTCAGTTGTCCATCAAAGTTATACGAACATCAGAAATAGGATGAGAAGTTGGCCGTCGGGCCTGTTGAGCCTGCTCCACCATTCAATGAGATCATGGCTGATCTGATCATGGGCTCAACTCCACCTTACCTGCCTTTTCCTTAATTCTCCTACTTTGTAAAACTCTATCCTACCTTGTCTTAAATATATTTACAGAGATTGTTTCTACTGCTTCAATGGGCACCACCCTCTGGGACAAGTAGTTCCTCCTCGTCTCCATCCTAAATCTACTACCCTGAATCACGAGGCCTTTACTGCTTCACTGGTCATTTAAGACAGATTAAGTACTCTCTGAGAGAAGCTTCCTTATCTCGGTCTTAAATCTTCTCCCCCAATTCATGAGGCTCTGTCCAAGCATCATGTGACAGTGGAAAAAAACCTCCCTGCTTCTATCTTATTTAGTCCTTTCAGAATTTTTTAGGTCAAAAGAAGAGGAAGATCAGAGAAGAAAGGGTATTTGAGACAAAGGCTCATTTGTAATCATGTTAACTGGCAGAACAAGCTCAAGTCTCTGAAGCAAATGTTTTTATTTCTAATGCCAGTTGATCCTGTTGACTCACAACTCACCCACTTACGCTGTTGAACAAAATGAAGATTTGCCTGATGATGCGCAGTAATTGAAAGTAGCCTCTCCTATCAATTCTGCGCCACCCGCCTCCAATCTGACATGACTGCCCATTGCCTCAGGTACTCTCAAACCAAGGCCACCCATAAATTGGAGGACCAACACCTAATATTCTGGATGGCATTAACATCCACTTCTCTGGTTTCTGCCAGCCTACTCCCTCCCTCCCTCCCTCTCTTCTCTGTCCCTCTGTCTTCTTTCCTCCAGCTCTCCACCTCCTTTCCTCACCATTCATAGATCCACCCCCCCTCCCCCACTGTTTGCTGATGTGCCCTCCCTCCCTTATCCACCTATTACTTCCTGCCTGTGGGCTTGCTCTACCCATCATTTTGTTCAGGCACCTATCTACATTTTCCTCACACCTTGATGAATGGCTCTAGCCCGGAAATTTGATTATGTATCTTTTTATTTGCTGCATAAAGTACACTGACCTGCTGAGTTTCTCCAGCGTTGTGTTTTTACTTCATTGGTGGTGTCTGCAGACTTCTGTCTTTTTCACCTCTCCTGTCAATCAGTTCTCATTGCCAAAACTATTTCCTGTCGATCTCCTCCGCACACTTTCCAAAGCTTTCATGAGCTTTTTACGAGACGGACCCCAGGATTCGTAAAATATTCCAATTGTGGATGAGTTAGTGGTTTACAAGTTCAGGCTTTTATTAATAAAACCCTATTCCTTATGCTTTATTCATAATTTTGTTCTTCTGCATTCCAGAACTTGCACAGATACCTCAGTGTTCCTTTGCCATCACACATCATTTCCTATCAAACTTACATTATCGCAATATCATTCTCCCTGATAAAAATGCTTCACATATTTCTGCATTCAAGAATTGGGAAGCTGACTGATTTGAGCAAACATTTGAAGGCAGATAGAGAGGATGGAAACTTAACAGCCATCTTCTGAAAGCAAGGCTGAAAATCCTTTAGCCTCAGGCAACAATCTTGGAACAGACGGACGGTAGGGGAGACGGGTGGGGGGGAGTGAGTTGAAAGTGCTAGGCTTAGACTTGAAATTTTTTCAAATACTGGGTAAATTGAGATTATAAGAAGATTTTTTTAATAATAAATATGATTCGTATTTAAAGCAAAAAGGTGTGGTTTCAAGAGTGGAGTAGAAGCTTCCAATGTAGTTTCACAAGGAGAATAATGTTATGATCTTCCCATCAGCATGAAGTGCATTCAGAATTGGCCTCAACTCACTCAACTTTCGGGAATCTGTCTAACCATTATTGATCCCTGCTCATAATGTCTTGCCTTGCCAAAAGTGAACCCACAGCACTTAAATTATATATGGCACATCACTCCACCTTTTGCAACTGACTGTTCACTCCCCCAAGCTCTAGAAATCCCTCTCTAAATAGCCACATTTTTATACATTGCCTTTTTATAAAGACAAGCCTACCTACCTCACCAATAGCCCTTAGAATATTTAAAAGTGTGGTATCAATCAACTTTATGGTTGTTGAATGGGTAATGAGGCAAAGGTGGGTGAATACTGTTAGGTCTGCTTTGTTCATGAATGAGTGAGACAAACACCAGGCTGAGTCGAAATCAGGGTTCTTTGTTCTTTATTACCGGATTGTAACACTTGCGACTAACCATGTTAGTCGGAGAATGCATTCTGCCGTTATCAGCAAAATGGTGATTTTTTATACCCTTGGATATGTGCTTAGAACATCATCATATCATTACTTGTCCAATGACTAAATCTGTTGCTATCCTTTCCCTGCTAGCTTCCTGCCTCTCAATCCATCAATGTCTCTCTTATCTTGTAAGTACAAGGATGCATTCACATCTTGTTACAGCCCTGCACATTCCCATCTCATGATGTTTTACCTAACAGGAGTACAAGGACACCTCCCCTTCTTGTTACAGCCCTGTACAGGGTAACTCCTTACACATTCCCATCTCATGATGTTTTACCTTACAATACATAGCTTATTTTGGGTAATGGTGCTGGCAGGAAAAGAGTAGTGCTGGAAGCCACCAATACTATGTCAACCCTTGACTGACAGAACTGCCTTGTTCTAATTACCAGCAAGCACCAGCCATCACAAAAAATAATGAAGTCTCTTTAGGTTATTGCTGATGGGGATGGATTCATTCAAATTTGCATTCAACAGTTTGCATGATAACAAAATTGTAACAGTGCCATTATATTGTGAATGTTAAAACTCCACATCCTATAATTAAGCAAATAAGTCATAGAACCATATCATTTTTGCGGTACAGAAGGAATCCATATTGGCTTCTAGCAGAGCAATCTATTCAGTCCATTCAGTCCATTTCCCTGCTTTCTCATAGCCCTGCATATTAATTTCACTCAAGTAATGATCCAATTCCCATTTGAAAGCCTTGATTTTCATTATGCCTACAGGAAGTGAATTCCTGATTATAACTACTTTCTACATAAAGACAGTTTTCCGCTATTGGCTAATCACTATTGGCTAATCTAAATCTGAACCATGCCCATAAGACATAGGAGCGGAAATAGGCTATTCAGCCCATCAAGTCTTCCCCACCATTCAATCATGAGCTGGTCCATTTTCTCACTCAACCCCACTGCCTGGCTTTCTCCCCATCCTTTGATGCCCTGGCTAATCAAGAACTTATCAGTCCAGGCTTAAATATGCCAAATGCCCTGGCCTTCACAACACTTGTGGCCACAAATTCCACAGATTTACCACTCTCTGGCTGAAGAAATTCCTTCGCATTTCTGTTCTAAGCTGATACCGTCGATACTGAAGTTGTGGCCTCTTGTCCACGGCTCTCTCACCATGGGAAACAATCTTTCTCTATCTGCTCTGTCCATCCCTTTTAACCTTCAAAATATTTCAATGAGATCCTCCCTCATTCTCCTAAATTCCAATGAATACAGGCCAAGAGCTGTCAAATGCTCCTCGTATGATAAACCTTTCATTCCTGGAATCATCCTAGTGAATCTCCTTTCAACCCACTCTAACATCAGCGCATCCTCGAACCTCCCTTGGACCCTCTCTAACATCAGCACGTCCTTGAAACTTCTACTAATGGGAATCACTTTTCTCTACTAATTCTTTCGGAACCATTCACAATCTTCCACACCTCTTCCAAATCTTCCCTCTGTCTTGTATGTTCCAATTTCTCCAGCCTAAATATGGCTAAAATCCCACAAACCATTCTGGTGACATATTTGGTCATAAGAATAAACTGCAAGCTAAAAGGTGACAGTGAGACAAGCATCTTTGCCATTGGTGTTGAATCTCAGTGGGAAGTCTCCTCCACACTAAATTTTATTGAATTCAAAAGAGCAAAGAATACGGTGGTAAGTACAATTTTCCAAATCATCCTTGCATGTTTCCAGCCACCATAGATGTGGTTTGCATTTTGTTGGTCCAAACAACACACAAGGGATTTACATAGAATATATATCCCAGAGACATTGTGTAAGGGTTCTACAATTCTGTGAATAGTTGTAGAGTTTTTTTAGAAGTGACAAATCCTGTTGATCGGAGCAGAAGGCAATTGAAAATGCTAAGGCTTGCTATTGGTTTTTCCCTTGATGTGAGCCTCATTGTATCCTCACTGACCCCATGATATAGACTATCAAAGTTAAAAAGTTCAAAGTTCCGATTTATTTTCTGAGTACACACATACAATCCTGAGATTCTTTTTCCTGCAGGCGAGGCAGAATTTCTTCTTATCATTGGTGCAAAAAAACTATACAAGAAAAGAGAGAAATGTAAGTGCAAAGAGGAAGTGCAAACAAACTCAGCAATTACAGAAAATAAATATTCAATAACAAATAATGTACAAAGTAAAAGTCCTTAAGTGAGTCTCTGATTGCGTCTGTTATTGAGGAGTCTGATGGTGGAGGGGCAGCAGCTGTTCCTGAACCTAGTGGTGGGAGTCTTGTGGCATCTATATATCTATCATTTGCTATATTGACTCCCACATGGGGCCCAGAAATATGTCACTGTGCAGAATATTGCGGGCTTACATCTTCCTTGTATCTGCAATTGTAGAACTGGAAATTAAATATACAGCCTTAAGGCTAAACCTCATTTTGTACATCTTTGGTTCCATGGGTGTACATCCACACTGGCATGGATGTGTTTGTTTGATACCACTTCTGTTAATGCTAGGAAACCACTGGGGCGTTTCAGTTCATCAGAAGTCCTAAACAAATGCAAGTTGTTTTTGTAGTGTTCAATACAAATAAACATGCATCTCCCAAAAACACTGCCTTACTCTCCACTGCATTCAATACTGTGTCTGACCAAATTATGCAATCGAAAACTTTACTCATCAATATCAACTAAATGACCATATTTGAATAATTTGCATTTTTTTTGCCATATTAATAGTCCTCTAATTGATTATTCATATAGCTGGAAGTGATTGAGAAATTATTGCCAGAACCTCTCCAGTTTCCTTCCGTTCTTCTTTTAATGGCTTGAGATGTACTGTATTTCATCTGAGCCTGGTGATTTATCTATTATCAAAAATGGTAAACCAATTAAGATTTCCTCTTTTGCTAGTATTACATTACATTCCTCTTTTATTACATTAAAATAATTCCATACCTACTTTCAACCCCTGGGGCTTGTGGAATTACTAGTAAATTCTATTCTGTAACTTCAACATACATCCATTTTCTGTGAGGTCATTAGCCCTTGTACATCTTGAAATCTGTAACATATAAATTTGTTTCCAAATCATTCGATAATAAGGGGAGATTTGATTTGTCAGCTAACCTCAGCATGTCTTTGTAGTTGATACGGGTAATGCTCGATCATTTGAAATGTAAAGGGTTGTGTTTCTTTTTATCAAATGCCATTAATGTGGTTCTCAATCGTAAATTATTGAGGAAGCTGCTCAGAAAAGGGAGCCTTCTGAAATAAACTAGCCCTTGGTTTAACAGAAGAGTTTGGATGCCAGTAAGACTGCAGTCAAGCAACAAGGTTTAAAAATCAATCACCAAACTACAGCACCCTAACCCCTGAGGACAACACTCAAGGAAATAAGAACCATTATCTTACATTATTTCCATGGCTCTGAACTATTTCCCTTGACAAAATATTTAATTGAATTAATCGTTTATGTAATAAAGACATTCTGCTAATGAGGAGCCCTTGAGACATATGCATTTGAACCATTTCTGAGTTTAAAGTATATTTTACTCCTTTGTTTTTTGGATCTTTTATCAGATAAGAGCTCCATTACTACAAAATTGTTGAAAATATTTAAAAATTGATTTTCAATTCAAGAGATATGTCAGCTTTAAAACTTTGTTGCCCACTGACGCATCCCTCTCCCCTCCCCCCCACCCCCCCCCCCCCCCACCGCCCACAACCCTACAGTGATCTCTTTTGAAGAAGTGTTTGTTCTTTAACTGAGCTATATCTGAGGAACCGAGGTCTCACAACAATCACCTCTACTTTGCAAGGGATTATTGCACGTGAGAAGAAAAAAAATAATCCACTGAGTCAGGTTAAAATTTCTGTCGGAATTTGGTGGCACTGAATAACCATGCTCCCATCTTCCTTTGAAGCCTCGGTTAAAGTTTTTTTTTGACTGCTTCCTCTAGTTTACTAATTCCATACCAATACCTCAGAAATAAAATGGCGTTTTCTCTGAAATGAAGAATGCTATCAATTTATTTCTATAAATACTTGCTTTGAAGTAATTTAAATCTCACATTGTATAATATATCAAGAATCTTAGTGGGAGTTCTGCAAGTGGAAAACTCTGCAGCAATAAAAAGAATCTGGTTTCAATGAATTTCCAGTATGTTTGATATATTATTCTTCAGGCAGGGGCCCAGATCTATCTGCTTTTTGTCTATATTTCTGAGCATACATGACCATTGACTCAAATATTTGTTATTGCGTAAAGGATTTAGATTGGCAGAAATGCTCGTGCTATTCAATTCTATATAGAGGCTGCGCAAAGTAATGTTGAACGCAAGCAGGCAGAGTAGATGATAATGTGTGTGGAATTACAGGCACAAGAGCAGCTGTTAACCTGAAGGACATAGGGCATTAATTCACCTGAATCTCGGCCTGCAAGCTAATAGTAGGCCTAATGACTAAAATGGTTAGGATATAGGATGCTAACATACAGTATAGCAATAGATTATGGTTCTAAGATTTTAGAATAAATATTAAAACTAAAGGAAAGTAGGCTAGCAATTATAATGTAGAATAATAATCCTTTAAAGTTGCTAAACAAGCTTTCATTTATAAATTTCTACATTGCAAAAGAGCAACAGCTATCAAACAAAACTTGCCACTGAATCCACAAATAAATGTTAGGAAGGTTATGAACAGATTGATTAAAGAAATTATTTTCTTTATATAAGGAAGAGAGAAAGATTGAAAGATAATTAGGGGAACTGAAAACACAGCTGGTTATGACTTAAAATTAAATTTTAAAAAAATTGAACTTAGACATATAGCACAGTAATAGGCCCTTTCGGGCCATGAGCCCATGCCGTCCAAATATCCCATGAGCCTCCAGCCTCCAGCACATTTTTGATGGGTGGGTAGAAACCAGAGCTCCCAGAGGAAACCCACGGGGAGAACGTACAAACTCCTTACAGACAGCGCGGGATTTGAAACCAGTCCCAGTCACTGTAACAGCATTGCGCTAACCAATATGTTAACTCTGCTGGTCGTGGTGTGATTTAAATCAGGGATTTATAAGAGGTCAGGCCAGAATCTGAGAAGTATGTAAATCCTGAAAGACTGCCCGACTGGTTGAGGTTGCATATATTTGGAGGTGCGAGTCCATAGATGAATCTGATAATAATAATGTTTATTATGAAACACCCAAGTAGAGTATACACGTGCATCAAAATTCTTACTTGTTGCAGTTAAACAGATATTTTTAAAGATATTAACTACATATTATGTCAGTAGGAGAAAGAGATTATAAATATGATAAATAATGTTCACAGTTAGAGATATTGCAAGAAAAAAAGGCAGGTAATTTGTGATGTCAGGAGTAGTTATGGTGAGGGTCATAAAGGAAGGTTCAAGAGCATGATGGCTACTGGAGAAAAACTATTCTTGAAGCAAGAGGTGCCAGACTTCATGCATCTAGATCTTCTTCCCGAAGGTAGTAAAGATTGTGACCAGGGTGATGGCAGTCCTTTATAATTTTGGCTTCCTTTTTTGAGGCATCGCCTGACACGGATGTCTTCAGTGCCTTTGGAGGTCAGAGCCTGCGATTATTGGCTACCTTCTTCTGCATTCCTGGGCACACGAACTACCAGGCTGTGATATAACCAGTCAGGTTATATACTTTCCACCTGTATAAATTTGATAAGAGTATTCGATGACATGCCAAATCAGACGTCTTAGAAAGTAGAGACATTGTTGTGCCTTCTTCACGGTTACCTCATGTGCTGGTTGCAGAAGACGCATTCAAAGGAGCTTGAAGGTACAGTCCTCTCCACCTCTATCCCATCAATGTAGACAGGTGTGTGGTCCATCTTCCTCCCCTTTCTAAAATAAACAGCAACTCCTTGTGGACATTGAGAGCAAGGTTGATGTTCTGGTATCACCCAAACAGATTCTCAATCATCTTTTAGTCTGACTCATCAGTTCCCATTGCTCAACCGACAAAGGTGGTGTCATCACCAAATATGTAGACTGCATTAAAGCAAAATTGGGCTAGGATCCAATGCCGAATATGACTACGAATCAGATGAATGCAGTTAATGTAAACTGTTGAATCTTATCCCAAATGTTTTAAAAAGTCATTTTCAAAATCTGCGCATCACTGTCAAGACCAACATTTATTACTCATTCTTAAATGCCCTTGAGAAGGCGGTAGTGAGCTGCTTTCTTGAACCACAGCCACCAGAAAACATTTTGCACCCTTGCAGCATAGAAGGTGGCCATCCTGTCCAATGTGCCTGTCTGGCTATTTGGAAGGTTATCAAATTGGCCCATTTCACTAGTTTGCTGGCATTGCTATTTGGAAAATCTTGAAGAAGCCAAATTTGATCCTTACCCATGTTTTAATTAATTTATTTGATATAGTCATCAACGTCAAGGCCAGGATTTATCCTTATTCATCCTTAATTCCCCAATCAGGTGATGGTGAGCTATCCTATTGAACTGTCCAGTCACAAGTGGTGAAGACGCTCCCACTGTGCAGTGAGAGGTGGTGAGGAGTTCTAGGATTTAAATCCACCAGTGATGAACAAATGGTAGTAAACTCCCAAATTGAACTCAGGGAAGTCTACAGGTGATGTCATTTCCATGCCCATCCTATTCCTAATACACTGTGCAGACTGCATAAAAGTGCCACGTTCTATAGATAAATCAAGTCTTGAAAGGAAGATAGGTATGTGTATGAGATGGGAAGAATCTGCAGAAGGTGGTGAATGCAGTTCAAAACAAAGCTCTGTCTCCTCCATCATCCCCATCTACACCTTTGCAACCCAGGTAAGGCAGTCAATGTACCCATTCTGATACAACCATTCCATCCTGGAATCGCTCTCATCCCTCCTCCCTTCGAGCAGAAAGTTCAGGAGTGTTAAATGAAGCACCAATAGGTTTAAAGGCAGTTCCTTCCCCGCAGTCATCAGGCTACTCAATGAATCCCACAACAGAGTTCTAATGATACCCTTGCTATGCACAAATAAATCTTATTCATTGTCACTCTGCTGGGTAACAGTGCTTTTACCCTTTGTACAGTGATGTGAATATGAGAGTTGACTTGTTAGACTGCTTGAGGAAGAATGCTTCTTTCAGTACCAGATTTATGTGATTAAAAATAAATTTGAATTTGAAAGTCAATGTTCAAAGTTCAGATTTATTGTCGGAGTACATTTGTGACATCACATACAACCCCGAGATTCCTTTTCCTGCAGGCGCGGGAGAATTACCACTTATTGGTAGTGAAAAAAACTACTCAAGAAAATGCTTTTCCGTGTAAATAAATTAAGAAGTGTAAACAAACTGACTGCAATACAGGGTGAAAAAAAAGTTATAAAGTGCAAGAGTCCTTAAATGAGTCCTTAAATGCCTGGAAACCAATGTTCACACTTGGTTCATTGGTTTATTGCATCCTGTTATCTATTCTGTTAAAAAGTCCCATTTTATCACAATTTAAAATTTGAATAGGTACATAGTTACATGAATATTATGGCACTGAGTGGTGAAGAAGGTGTTTAGCTTGACTTCATTGGTCAGAGCATCGAGTACAGGAGCAAGGTCATGGAGTAACAATTTTACAAGAAGTTGGTGGGACCACACTTGGAGTATTGCCCAAAGTTATGGTCACCCAACTATGGGAAAGATATCATTAAACTAGAAAAGGTGCAGAAAAGATTCACAGGACTGTTACAAGGACTGGTGGCTTAAATTACAAGGAGAGCGGGATAGGCTGGGGTAAATAGTTGTAGTCTTTTTTTCCCCCAAGGTAGGGGAATCTAAAACAAGATGACATAGATTTAAGGTGAGGGAGGATAGATTTTTTTTAAACTGTGAGGCACCTCTTTAACACCCAGGTGTGAACACACAAACAGCCAGAGAAAGTGGTAGAGACGTGTACAATTGTACCATTTAAAAGACATTTCAGCAAGGATATGGAAAGTAAAGGTTTGCGGGGATATGGGAATCGCTTGGTTGGCATGGACAAGTTGGGCCAAAGGCCTCTCCAGCCTTTAATAAATTCTAAGCTTAAATTGGTAACGCTGTGTACATGGGTAGATTCCCCTTTGATTTGTAATTTTGCAGACTAACAGAGCCAAACAAATCTGCCAGCAATGATTGGCTCGACATCACATTTTATTCCTTCACTTTCAGCCATGTGTTAATGCAAAGACAAAGCATTCGCTCTAATTGCGACAACATTGACAACTGATCCTTTAAAGTGGATGTTTTATGGATTCAAAGAGCTTCTCAATCATATCTAAATGGTGAATTCTTGTCACCAATGACGCTTTCAAATCACAGAAGTTGTTTTCTCATCGGCTCTAATTTTTTAATGATACATGTATCATTTAAATTATATTGGCAAACAATGGACTCTGCACAATCGCCTTTTCTTAACAAGGATTTGTATTTTCTGGGCCAGGGTAATTTGACCATCGTGTTCCAAGGTTCTTTGATGCCATTGTCACATAAATGACAATAAATATTTTGCAATGGTTTTTTTTTACAAATGTGTATATATGTCTACTAAAAGAATATTCACATGAAATGCAGAAAGGAAATCAGCTAGTAAGGGTAACGGGCCTGACTATGTGACTCAAAGTTGATGAGACTCGATTTCAGTTTGAACATAAACAGATCGACCAGACAAGAACCCTTTGTTTGGGACTTACAATTATCAGGTAATTTGTTCAAAACTAAATGAGCCAAATGAGCAACTTTGGGGATTCCCATAAATGAGTATACTACATAAATTCACTGTGATGGTACAGATTCTATCACCAATGTGTATATGTACAGATTGTAGTGTAGGATGACTGTGATTGGTTGAGAGCGCAGCCACACCTACTGGCAGATCTTAGAGGGTTTCTCCTAGCCAGACCAGGTCATTCTGGACTGGTCGACCTACATGTGATACACTCCAGTCTTCTAGTTAATAAAAGGAGAAAGGTGCTGGCTTGTCCACCTTACCTATGCCCCTCATAATCTTGTCGACCTCTATTTAGTCACTTCTCATCCTTCTTTGCTCCAAAGAGAAAAGCCCTCATTTTGTTAACCTTGCTTCATAAGACACGTCCATCTGTTCAGACAATGTCCTGGTAAATCTCTTCTGCACTCTCTCCATAGCTTCCACATCCTTCCTGTGATGAGCGACCAGAACTGAACGCAATATTCCATGTGTGGTCTATCCAGAATTTTATAGACCTGTAATATTTCCTCACAACTCTTGAACTCAATCCCCTGACCAGTAAACCATAAGTCTTCTGAACTACCTGATCAACTTGCATGGCAACCTTGAAAGATCTATGGATTTGGACTCCAAGGTCCCTCTGTTCTTAAGAATCCTATAATTAGCTATGTACTCTACCTTCAAGTTTGACCCTCCAATATTGAGGAGTCTCTGAAATCACCTTTACTCCCAACTAAGTGAAATAAGTGAGACAATCAATTTCTTTCCCTTAATAGACACTAGTAGACCAAAAAGGTATGTTAGAAATCTACTCTTCACAATCCCTGATAATAGCTATTCTTTTATTCCAGAATTAATTCCTGAGATAGGGTAGGAAAGTCTCGTATCATCTTTGGTGGGTTAAAAAAAATCTCTTCTTTAATTGTGAATCTGATAACATAATGACTAGACTACCACATTCTATGAAACATCATGCCACTGTGAGCTATTAAAATATGACTAGGCCATTTGATTTTGAAGGAAACAGAGATAAGTATGTGACTGGGACTATACCTCGATGTAGTTAAAAAAAAGCCAGCACCAAGATATTTATGTGATGCGTCTGCAGAAGTAAAATTTGAGGATTAACAGTGGTCATTTGTAAACTTTCCATCTACCAAGAAGCTCCAGCCTGTGCTATATGTTCTCCTGCAACTTCCATTAAGTTTTATTTCCCACATGTTGTTGGAATTAGAGTCTATTTTCAAAACAAATTAGCCAGTCTCTATTCTAGTTTTACATCTCAATTTAAAATTTAAATTTAAAATTCATTTCAATATGTTAAAATTAATTAAAGCTGTGAAACTATTATCCTGCAGATTAATGTCTTAAAACGAATTAATTCAGATCAACTGAAGTGAGGTATGAGTACCATCCCTTTGCGTACAACCATCACAAGCACTCGTGCGACGACCTCCCCCCACAAACAGCTTGCAGAATTTATTATTCTCTTCATATCCTGGTTAAGATGAAGCAGAGTTGCTACTTCCCTCGCCAAGAATCAGTTCAGTGCAGAAGGCTGCATCCTCTCCCAGCCTCCTGCAGCTTGAGTTTGACAGGTTGTCCTTTCCAGCTATTGCACACTCCATTACACCTACTTTCTCAAAACTTCCCAAATAATCTGCAGCTACTAATTAGCAGCAACATAAAGAACACGTTTTTGTCATTTTTGGGCAATCCTGGCAGCCCATATACACAGGCCTGGCACCATTTGGCAGGCACCAAGTGAGAGGTTGTATACGGCACACTTTCTTGCACATTATGATGGCAAACTGTTTGAATAACCTTTACTCTTGTAGTGAATCAGTCAGTGTCACTCTTCCTTTAGCCACGGGTGAGGGGCCAAAGGAGTTGAGGGTAGCTCATGTTGTTCCGTTGTTTAAAAAGGGCTCCAAAAGTAACCCTAGAAATTATAGGCTCGTGAGCCTAATATCTGTAGTAGGTAGGTTATTGGAAAGTGCTCTAAGAGATCAGATATACAATTATTTAGATAACTAGGGACTGATTAGAGATAGTCAACACGGCTTTGTGCGTGATAGGTCATGTTTAACCAATCTTGTAGGGTTTTTCAAGGAGGTTACCAGGGAAGCTGTGGATGTTGTCTTCGTGGACTTTAGTAAAGCCTTTGACAAGATCCCACGTGGGAAGTTAGAAAGGTAGAAGAATGAGGGGAGATTTGATAGAAGTATTTAAAATTATGAGGGGGTAGACAGGTCCCACATGGGAGGTTAGTCAGGAAGGTAGAAGAATGAGGGGAGATTTGATAGCGGAGGGAGCGGTCCCTGTGGAAGGCGGAGCGGGAAGGAGAGGGGACTATGTGTCTAGTGGTGTGATTGGCAGAGAAGGATGCTTTGGATGCAGAGGCTGCTGGGGTGGTAGGTGAGGACAAGAGGAATGCTGTCCTTGTTGTGCATGGGAATGGAGGGGGTCAGGGTAGATAATAGAGGGTACGAGGGTAAGTGCTGAGTTGATGGTGGTAGAGGGAGCACCACGTTGTTTGAAGAAGGAGGACATCTCTGATGATCTGACATGGAAGTCCTCATCCTAAGTGCAGATGCGGCGGAGACGGAGGAATTGAGAGAATAGAATGGAATCCTTACAAGGACAGGGTGGGAAGAGGTGTAGTCGAGATAGCTGTGGAAGTTGGCGGCTTTGTAGAAGATGTCTGTCAAGAGTTTGTCCCCCTAGCTGGAGTCAGAGATATTGAGGAAAGAGAGAGTGTTGTTAAAGATGGACCAATGAATTTGAGGTTGGAGAGGAAGTTGGGAGCAAAGTGGATGAGATCAATGAACTCATCATGGGTACATGAGGCACCACCGAAATAGTCATCGATGAAGCAGAGGAAGAGTTGAGGGGCCTTGCCTGCGTAGGTGTGTAGCATGGATTGCATGTCGCCAACAAAAAGGCTGGCATAGCTGGGGTCCATGTGGGTACCCACTTTTAACTTGGAGAAAATGGGATGAGGCAAAGGAGAAATTATTGAGGACAAGTTCTGTCAGTTGGATGAGGGTGATGGTGGAAGGGGACTGGTTGGGTCTATTGTCCAGCAAGAAACGAAGGGCTTTGTGGCCTTTGATATGGGGATGGAGGTGTATAGGGATTGGATGTCCATGGTAAAAATGAAGCACTTGAGTTCAGGAAACTGGAAGTTGTTGAAGTGATGGAGGGTGTGTGAAATGTCCTGGATATAGATTAGGAGGGACTGGACCAGGGGGACAAAACAAAGTTGAGTTAAGCTGAGAACAATTTGATGGGGCAGGCGTACATGGACATAATGGGTCTGCCGGAACATTTGAGTTTGTGGATCTTACAGGAGAAGGGATCTGCAGTGGGGATGGAGAATCATGGTGTTGAAAGTAGGCATGAAGACAGAGCTGACGGAAGAAGAGTTCAGCATCATGGCATGCGCGGAATTCATTGAAGTGTGGATGAAGAGGGATGAAGGTGAGGCCTCCACTAAGGAGAGAGTGTTCAGTCTCTGAGAGCAAAAGGTCGGAGGGGATGGTGAAGACCAGGCAGGGGATAGGGAGAGGTTCAATAAGGGGGAGGGAGATCAGAAAACCCCAACATCTGGGCCTCAATACCTTACTGTGCAACTTGATCGAGCACTTCCTCAACTCCAGAGCCCAATGAGTGCAAAACATCTCCTCCACAATCTCCATCAGTACCAGAGCATTCCAGGGCAGCATTCTTAGCCCCTTGCTCTACTCATTTTACACCTATGACTGTGTGGCTTGGTATGAGAACAATACTATTTACAAATATTCTGATAATACCACTATATAGTCAGCTGTATAAAATGGAGTAATGAGTCAACATAGAGTAGGCTGAATGTATAGTAAAACAACCTTGTTGACTTTAGGAAAGGAAAACCAATGATCATCGGGGGATTAGAGGTGGAGAAGGTGTGCAAATTTAAATTCCTGGGAATCTCTATCTCGGAGGATCTTTCCTGGTCCCATCATACTAATGTCATCGTGAAGAAAACGCATCGATGCCTCTCCCTCCTCACGGGTTTGCAAAGGTTTGGTAAGTCATCGGAAAACCTGCAAACTTCTACAAATATGTTCTTGAAAATGTGCTGACCTGCCTGGTATGGGAAAACCAACACCTCTGAGCAGTAAGCTCTGCAAAATATAATGAACGCAGCCCAGTGCATCACAGGCAAAATATCTACATGAAACGCTGCCATCGGAGAGCAGCAGCAAACATCACGGATCCACTCCACCCAGGACATGCCCTGTTCTCACTGCTGCCATCAGGAACGTGGTATAGATGCCACAGGCCTCATACCACCAGGTTCAGGAACAGTTGTTACCCCTCAACCAATTAGATTCCTCAACAACAGACAATCAGAGAGACATTTAAGGACCCTTACTTTGGACATTATTTATTACTGAATATTTTTTCTGTATTTGCACACTCAGTTTGTTCACTTTTCTCTCCTTTGTATACATAGATGTCTTTCTTTTTGAGTACAGTTTACAGTTACTGATAAGTCGAAATTCTGCCTGGCCCGCAGGTAAAGGATCTCAGGGTTGTCATGTGATGCCACTGTGTAGTCTGACAATAAATTTGAACTTCGAAATTCCTTAAATGAAAAAGTAGTTGGGTAGGTTAGTAAGTTTGGAGATCATAGAAATATTGGTGGAGGTGTAGCCAAAGTAAAGGGCTATAAAATGATACAACAGAATAAATACTAAATGGCAGAGAAATGGCAAGTGGAATTTAATCCGGACAATTGTTAGGTGAAACATTTAGGAAGGTCCATTATAAGGGGAAAGTATATAGTTCATGGTAGGACTCTTAAAAGCATTCATGTGAAGAAGGATTTGGGGGTCCAGGTCCAGGCCTCCTTGAAAGCGGCCATGCAAGTAGATAGGATGATAAAGAAAGCACATGAAATACTTGGCTTCATTGGTCAGGGCACTGAGTTTCAGTGATGTTGAAGCCATACAAAACTTTGGCCACACTTCAAAATCAGCATTTCAGAATTTACTGCCATGAACATGTGTCACAAAATTCATTGTTTTGCATTTTTAAAAATAAATAGATTAGTGCAAAGTAAGAAAAAAAGTGAGGGAGCGATTGTGGTTCAGTGTCCATTCAGAAATATGATGGTGGAGGGAAAGAAGATGTATTGTTTCATTGGGTACCCATCCAGGTTCCTGTACCTCCTTCCTGATGAAAAGAAGGTATGGCCTGGCTGGTGAGGGTTCTTGAGACTAGCTTTCTTGAGACAACGCCTCTCGTAGATGTTCTTGGAGCCCTGTGTGCATTTCTGGTCGACCCATTAGAGGAAGGGTGTAGAAGCTCCGGAATTTTAAATGATAGCATTTAAAAGACTTGAGCATGCAGAGAATAGAAGGATATGGATCATGTGCAAGCTGCAGAGTTTTAGCTGAATTCGGGCATCATGTTGGTTTTGACATCATGGACTGTACTGTTATGTTTCATAACCAATGCCATAAAAAGAGGATTTCTTGGGATTTATCAGAGTTTAATTTTACCAAATTTTTCATTTATAATTTGAATTTAGAAATACAGGATGGTAGCAGGCCCTTCCATTCCATGAGTCTGTGCCACATCAATAGACCCATGTAACCAATTAACTCCGAATTTCGTATGTCTTTCGGTCTTGGGAGGAAACCAGAGCACCTGGAAGAAACCCATGTGGACATGAGGAAAACATGCAAAATCCTTACAAATCCGAGTTGCTGGCGCTGCAGTCGCCATCCACATTATCCAGTACTTTATTAAAAAAACATTTCCCTTCGTTCACAGTCTCATTAGATACTTGCTTTGCTAGAATTTCTAGCAGTTTTTAAAAAATCTTTTTCTAAGACAGGTGTAATTGTTCATTTTTCCATTATGATAGTACAGATCTATCACCAATGTATATAGTGTATATAGTTACTGTATCTAGACTGTGCTTACAGCGATTGGCTGAGAGCTAAGCCACGCCTATTGTCTGGGCCTTAAAGGGTTGTGTCCCTAGCCAGGTCGGATCATTCCGGACTGGTCGGCCACCTGTGAAGAGCTCCTGTCTTTTGCTAATAAAAGCCTTGGTTTGGATCAACAAGTCTTTGATTCTTTCGACGAGCTCTACATCCACCATTCCATATTCCTGAATATAAATTCTCTTATCTCTTGTCTCTAGGGATCCACACTTCCTGTTGTTATTTCTTTCCCCCTTTTCACATTCGTATAGAAGCTTTTATAGTTCATATTTATGTTTCTTACCAATTAAATGTCATGGTCTGAGGGGCCAGTACTCGCTAGAGTGTTGAAGGATTAGGGGGGAGGGAGGGATCTCATTGAAACATTCTGATTATTGGAAGGGCTAAATAGAGTGGACATGGAGAAGAGGTATCCAACAGTGGGCGAGTCTAGGGCCAGAGAGCACAGCCTCATAATAAAAGGAGTCCCTTTAAAAATGAGACGAAGTGAAATGTCATCAATCAGTCAGTTACGAATCTGTGGAATTCGTTGCCACAGACAGCTGTGGAAGCTAAGACATTGAGTGTATTTAAAGCAAAGGTAGATATGTTCTTGTTTAGTAAAGGGGAGAAAGCAGGAGAATGGGGTTGAAAGGAAAAATGCATCAGCCATGATTTCTCAGAGCACACTAATGGGTTGAATGGCTAAAGTCTTTTGTTCTTTATCTTATCTCCCTTGCTGTGTTCTAAAAATGCCCTAGATTTTCAGGACTATCGCTATTCTGGCAACTTTATAATTATCTTTCTTGGATTTAATACTCCTTTACGTTCCCCTTTTTCTGCTGGGTTTTTGTAACTTTAAAGGAATGTACATTTTCTGCAAATTCTCCATTACTTCATTAAACACTGAGTCATGACTGTCCATGGCCATGCCTTTCAATGTATTTTCTCAATCAGCCAGTCAACTCTCCTCTCATCCCTTTGTAAATTGCTTTGTTTAGATCAAACTACATCATTTTCTGGGCCAAATTTTAACATATTAAGATCAGACTTGAGCCCGAAACGTTGGCTATGTGTCTTTATCTTTGCTATATGACGTCTACAGTTGGATTTGCTGAGTTTCTCCAGCATTGTGTTTTTAATAAGAACGCTCTTCCTAGGTTATCGATATATTCATCTAGAAAAGTGACTTATTTCATGAATTCATCCTCCACCTTATTACCACTAATGTGCTGTCCAGTCTATATATAGATTAATGTCTCCCATGATTGCTGTGTTTCCCTATTACATGGCACCTCTAATTTCCTGATTTATGTCATGCCCAATAGAACAACTACAATTTAGTAGCCTATGAATAACTCACATCGATCTTTACTGCCCTTTGCTATTTTTTGGATTGACCCAAGCAAATTCTAATTTTACATGATGATCTGCCAACCCAGAACTAGTTAAGACTCGCTCATTAATCTCATTCGTTATTAACATTACTAACTACCTCTTTCACTTGTCCTTCCGAAATGCTGAATGTCCTTGAACATTTACCTTTCAGCTTTGGTTTGGCAAATGAAATATGTTTGCCTGATGACAACTGGATCAAACCAAGTTACTGCCATTTGGGCCAGTAATTCTTCTATCATGTTACAAATGCATTTAGATGTAATAGCTAATTTTGTCATTTTAACATTCTTCTGTATTTTAATCTCCATTTGTTGCTTGGATATGTTTTTTGCTGCCTATTTATATTGTTTCAGACTTTTTTCAAACTTTCCCTTCCTGATCATTTTTAAGCAATACAGCTCAGTATCAGGCCCTCCTGGCCCACGAGCCTGTGTCGCCCAAATACATCAATTAACCAACAAACCCTGCAGGTCCCTTTGAGGTTCCTTACCCTGTGCTAAGCCATTTCTACGTAAATGAAACATGGCCAAAGGGCCTGGACTGTGCTGTAATGTTCTATCAATTTTGTGCCAATCTATAGAAACCTAACTAAACCTTCCCTACCTCACACCCATAATCCTCTATTTTTCCTGCATCCATGAGCCTATCTTAGAGTCGTTTAAATGTCCCTATTGTACCAGCCTCCACCACCGACCATTCCAACACCCACAACTCTCTGGGTAAAAACAAGTACCCCTGACAGCTCCCCTAAACTTGCCTCCCTTCACTTTGAACATATGTCCTCTGGTGTTTGCTGATCCTGCCCTGGGAAAAAGGTGCTGGCTGTTCACCCTATCTATGCCTCGCAGAATCTTGTTGACCTCTGTTAAATCTCCTCTCCTCCTTCACTCCAAAGAGAAAAGTCCTAATTCCTGCTATCCTTGCCTCATAAGACTTATTTTCCAATCCAGCTAGCATCCTGGTCCATCTCCTCTCCATCTTCTCGATAGCTTCTACATTCTTCCTGCAGTGAGGTGACCAGAACTGAATTTAAATTCCACGTGTGGTCTAACCAGAGTTTTATAGAGTTCATGACTCTTGAACTCAATCCCCTGACTAATGAAGGCCAGCATATCATAAACCTTCCTAATTACCCTATCAACCTACGTGACAACCTTGAGAGATCATCGGATTTGGGCTCCAAAGTCTCATCGACTTGCATTTTCTTTCCGGAATGCCCTCATGTCTAAAGTAGCCAGCTGAAGCAAAAACAAGAATCCCCAGATTGAAAACATGAACATCTACTCCCAGGATTGGGAAAATAGGATAGCATCGTGACAGAACAATATTCCAGGACTTGACAGTAACACAGTAACCGTGACAATATAATTAAAAGCTTGAAAATCAAACAAAGCTACATTTTCTGCAAATCGAAAATAAAAATGGAAAATGCTGGAAAAACTCGACAGGTCAGGAAGCATCTTTTAGTGTGAGAGAAACAGTTAAGGTTCAGGGCACTTCATCAGAAATAGAAAGGGGACAAAAATAAGTTAGTTTTAAGCAGCAGAGAAGGGTAGAGAACAAAGAGAATATCTCTGATAGGGTAAGACCTGAAGATCAGATTAAGCTTCTTTGTCAGTGCTCCACGTTCATAATGATATTAAAAAAACCTGAGTTTAAAAAAAAGCATCATTTTCAGCTGTTTTCAATTTCCTGGTTGCAATTGGTTCACCTTCACCATGGATACTTCTGCCCATCTTGCCTCTTATATGTATTTTGTTTCCCCCAGTTCATGTAGCTCTGTTGCATTTTCTCCCATGTTTTGCAAAGGTGTCTTCTTCCCGAACTGGGGCTTCCCTGGGTCATAAAATACAGATCCCTTGATGGCATCTTACCTACTGTATATGTCAGTGATATAAGATGGTATTTGAATCTTAAAAAATGTCACCTGAAACCAGGGTCGTCTTATATGCCGAGTATAAAATCCGAACCTTACACCGAAGTCTCAGCGCTAACCCACAGGGTCCATCCGCCCAGTCTGATTGCCGTCGGTTCTATTCAGGGTTTAAGCGGTGTGTAACGGTGGTTTACTTTAAAATATGATCATGAAATTTCAACCTTTACTGGGT
Organism: Narcine bancroftii; assembly: GCF_036971445.1. Classification (NCBI taxonomy): domain Eukaryota; kingdom Metazoa; phylum Chordata; class Chondrichthyes; order Torpediniformes; family Narcinidae; genus Narcine; species Narcine bancroftii. The sequence continues at coordinate 15,349,153 of NC_091472.1, forward strand.
CATTTGCTTTTAAAATATTGTGACAGCATCACTCCACTGCTCAGAACTAAGTGCCAGACTTGGGGTAGTTTAATATATTCTGCTTTCACAGAGAGCAAGAGCAAGAATTTCCCCTGTTCCTCACATTCTTGCCAAGCAGCTTCTACATACATACAATTTCCACCAACAAAATTCTACCATCAAACACAGATTCCTTTCCCTTTCAGGACTTCAAAGAAATTGCTCCCTTCATGACTTCCTGGCCCACGCTTCCAGGTTACCATCGCCACATTGCCATGCAATTGCAGGAGGTGTAACACCAACCTTTCCATCCCTTCCCTTTCCACCATACAGAGACTCAAGCAGGCTTTTCAGACAAAGCAATGATTCGCCTTACACTTCTTCCAGTATAGAGTACTGCACCTGTGTTCACAATGTAGCTTCCTTTACCATGGAAAAACCAAATAACATTGTCTGATCGTTCAGTCCGTAGATGGGACCCTGAACTTCTAGTTGCCTGACATTTTAGTTCATCAGCCCACTCGCACTCTGACTTCACTGTCTGTGGCAGTACCTTGAAGCCAGTGCACGCAGGTGGAACAGCACCTCATTGCAGCATTCTGGATTTATTAGTGAATTCTCCAGCCTTTTATTCTGTCTCTATCAGAAATAGCTATTTCTGCCTTCATCATTTTGGCTCAGATTTTTGTTTTGTAGAATCAGCCTTAATTTCAGCAAACATGCTGCACCGACCGACAAAGTACCTTAAACTTAACTGCTACTTGGCTGTTACATTAATTCATGTGCTCTCACCTGATCAGAGACATGACCTTTGTTACACCTGTCCTTCCCCCACCTCTTCTGCTGCCCTAAAACTAACATTTTCTCTCTTTCCCTGTACTGATGAAGGGTCCCGAGCCGTAAATATTCATTGTTCTTTTTCCATCGATACTGCGTGGCCATTGGAGATTCAATTACTTTTACCCAGTAATTATAGTCTAGCCTTGCAATCGGCATCACTTCTATGGCAAGTTCCCTCACGTTCTCTACAGCGAATGCATCAAACATGCCCTAATTTTGTAACCTGCGGGTTATGTTGAATCGAATCAAGGTCCGAGAATCAATGGTGCATAAAAACATCTAAAAAATAAAACTGCTGGTCATAAAAAACCTCTTTAAAAAATGGCCTTTACGCTTTCTTCTGGTGCCATCAGGAAAAATTATACTTAACACACTGTGAACAACTGCTGAAGGTTACCGATTCCGATCGGTCCACAAGGGAGGCAGTATAATCTGTCTGCCTTTGTTCCGTTCATTCTGCCATGTGTACTCATTAGCCCCCCACTGACAGTCAACTAGGCAATGGGCTGACACTCCGACCATCTGACCTCCAACTGCGCCCCCTCTTACCAACCCCCACCATCAGTGCACAAACTCCAAGCTGACGGATTAGACTGGGGCGACTACTCTGGCCATCTCATTCTTATCAGTGTTGATATTGAAAAATGTTGGCAGCAAATAAGAGTTAAAAACTTCGCCCTCAGCAAGCATTAAAAGGTTTTCTTAACCGTGATTCTTAAATACTTGGTCAAACAATCTTTCTCACTTAAAACACTTGACAAATCAGTTATCTGTGTCCACACTTACACCTACACAGGTGTGTCTATGAGAATGAGTGGAAAGTTTTGAATTGTCAGCATACACTTCCAAACATTCCTAATAATATTGATCAAATTATTTGCCTTTAATGAGGCCTAAAGACTCTGAGAGATCTTGGCAGAGATCTTTTCCTTTGTTAGATTTATAGAAGCTACAGTGAATCCTTGTTAGAACGCGATTCGTTAATCCGCGGAATCGCTTATAGCGCGGGTGTCTGTGGACCCCACACATTGATTTTAGGATGCCAGGCTAACAGGCACAAACTCAAATAAATAGATTCTTATGACTAATTTACAAGATGTGTATGTTAATATGTGGAGTTTAAAGGTCTTAAAGGCCTTATTATAGGGTTTGAGTCACAGTATTCTGTTTTCCTGCTTCTGAATCATGCATATATGCATCTGTTCCGCGATTCAGCTGTAACGCGGTATGAAATCTTGGACCCCAACTAACGAGGTTTTACTGTATTTTCCCTGAATGGCAAATCTAGAGTTGGGGATTCAATGTGTTCGGATAAGGGGTCAGTAATTTGGGACTGAGGTGAGGAAAAGGCTTTCACTGAAGCACATTTAAATATTTTTGTTGAATTGATAAATGTATTGACTGTGCCTCATTTGCGGGTACCCTATCTTGGCCTCTAAAAGTTCTGGGATTCAGAAAGACGAGCGGAAAATCTAGACTGCCATGCGCGACAAGTAATCTCTGATCTTTTGAAGGTTGTCCAGTAAGTCTTCAAAACATCTCTTAGTCTGAATGTAAAAGATCCTCTGGCATCACCTTGAAGAAGTCCTAAGTTGGACCAAGGCTGATTCTGAAACAATCCAGCAGGAAGTTGATTGGGAGAGGATGCTTTCAAGCAAGAGGCTGCCTGGGGAGTGGGATCTTTCTTTCATTCTGAGGATGGTCCTTATGTGGCACGTTGCCTGAGGAAACTGTAGAAGTGGCACAATGACAGCATTCAAAGCGTATTTGGATAGATTTGTGGAGAGGAGGGAGTGAAGTTTGAAAGTCTGCAGCCGCTGTGATTGAGGAGTGCTGGAGGAGCTCAGCAGGTCTCGAAGTAACTGGGATGTGCTATCGAGCAGAAGGCAGACACAAAACAAAGTCTGTTCAACAGGCTTTATTCCACACAAACTTCCACAGGGCTGGCTGTGAGAGTAGCTATACTGAGACTGACCTCAAGGGGCCAGATCTAGCTTATATCCCAGAGGGTGATTGGCAGCCGACCGGGTGTTGTCCTGTTCTCCAGTGCTCTTCTGCAGGTACACAGGATTCCCCCTGCAGTAGGCTAGTGGTGTATCACCACGTTCACCCACTTCTTTAAAAATTGTCCCGGGGGGAGGTTACTTCCATGTTCTACCAAAGCCCCAAACATATATACATTATTTACAAGTTTAGACGGTCCGGCGACCGTTGGAATCTCTGCAACCGTTGCAGGGTTGGCTCCTGGTCAGAGGGTAAGCAAGGACTAGTCGGGAGGGGCGGGGACTGGAACGGTTGGCATGGTGTAGCACAGTGGGATAGCCGGAGCGGCCAGAGTTGAAGTGTGTGTGAGGCGTTGGATGAGTGGGGGGAAGGGTTCGTCCCCCACGGTTGGTGTGAGTCTGGGGTGCCCGGGGTGGTCTTGGGTGTCCTACAGCTGTCTGGGGTCAGGGTAGTGCATCAGGCTGGCGTGGTCTTGGGATGAAGGATGCTGTTGTGCTGTGGTGGGTGGTCCTGCTGGTGTCAGGTCCCTGGTTGAGATGGTGTCCTCCCTGCCGCTGCTGAACCTAACATAGGCGTGGTTGTGGTTTGTGTGTAGGAAGAACAGCTGCTCGACCAGCAGTTTGGCCTTGTGGGCCTGCACGTGTCTACGCAGGAGCACTGATCCATGCTGGGAGTGATGTTCCCATCGCCGATTTCCTGGAGACGAAAACAGGCATTCGTGGGGGGGTCTCGGTAGCCATGCACAGAAGTGACCTGATGGCATGGAGCGCCTCGGGGAGGGCATCCTGCCAGTACTCTAAGGACACCCCTTAGACTTAAGGGCCAGGAGGACTGCCTTCCAGATTACCCCATTTTTGCACTCCACCTGTCCATTACCTCTCAGGTTGTAACTAGTTGTGCGACTAGTTGCAAAGCCCCTTGCTGTCAGGTACTGGCGCATTTCCTCACTCATGAAGCTAGACCCTCGGTCACTGTGGATGAACGCAGAATAGCCGAACAGGGTGAATATCTGCGCCAGTGCCCTGATGACGGTGGCTGTGGAGGTGTCCGGGTATGGTACGGGGAAAGGGAAGTGGTAGTACTCGTCTATGATTGCGAGGAAATAGACATTTCGATTCATGGAAGGCAGGGGGCCCTCGAAGGGCCAAGTGGCCTTAACGACGTGGGCCTGGGTGGATGGAAGAAGCAGAGCTTACATTCCGTGCACGCCTTGGTCCTGGTCCTGATGTCCCTGACGGTGTACAAGAGGTTCCGGGACTTGATAAAATGGTATAAGCGGGTGACGCCTGGGTGACAGAGGGACTTGTGCAGGGCCTGCAGCTGATCGTCATGGAGTGACACGCAGGTCTGGGAGAGGGCGTCAGGGGAGTCGTTAAACTTCCCCGGACATTATTGTATGTCGTAGCTGTACGTTGCCAGCTTGACTCTCCGGCACAAAATCTTATCGTTCTTGATCTTGCCTTGGTGGGTGGTGTTGAACATGAACGCCACTGCACGCTGGTCGGTGAGGAGGGTGAACCTCCTGTCAGCCAGGTAGTGGTGCCAATGGCAGACCGCTTCCATGATCGCCTGGATCTTCTTTTCAATGGCAGAGTTCCCTAGCTCAGAACCGTGGAGGGTCCTGGAGAAGAAGGCGACAGGATGCCCCTCCTGGTTAAGGGTAGTGGCGAGGGGCACATCAGAGGCATCGCTCTCCACCTGGAAGGGGGAGTCCTTGTCCACGGCATGCATCGTGGCGTCTGCGACATCCTGCCTGATGCGTGTGAATGCTGCCTTGAGCCTGGTTGGGTTGGTAGAGGAAAAGTTGTGGCCTGGCCAGTGAGCCAACCTTGTCTGAGAAGCGAGGAACCCACTGTGAACCCAATAGGAGAATAGACTAAGGCACCTACGGATGGCTTTGAGCATGGGGGAAAAGGGGCAGCTCCATTAATGGGCACATCCCTCCTGGATCCGGGCCAATGACACCATGTGCCACGATGTACCCCAGGATGGCGAGGCGGGTGGTGCTGAACATGCACTTCTCTTTGTTGTAAGTGAGGTTCAGCTCCTCGGCCGTCTGGAGAAATTTCTCCAGGTTTGCATCATGGTACTGCTGGTCATGGCCGCAGATGGTGACGTTATCCAGGTACAGGAAAGTCACCTTTAGCTTGTGCCGGTCTACCGTACGATCCATCTCCCGCTGGAAGACGGAGACCCCATTCGTGACCCCAAATGTAACTCGGCGGGAACTGGTAGAGGAGCCCGTCCGCCACGAAGGTGGTGCAAGTCTTGTCCCGCGGGTGGATAGGGAGTTGGTGATAGGCCAACTTCAGGTCAATTGTAGAGAAGACCCGGTAGCGGCCATGTTGGCTATCCTTGGTAAGGGGTAGCCGTCAAGCTGGGTGTACCAGACAAGCGTGGGTGCCACAGCAACCCGGGTCCTCCCAGGCCTACAACAAGTACAGCACTGATGACGATGATGACCTGGTCATGGCTTGATGGTCTGGCTGTAATCCATGACCGTCCTCAGCTTGCTGCTCCCCTTGACAACCAGGACTTGGGCTCTCTATGGTCTGTTGCTGGGCTCTATGACACCTTCCACCAGAAGCCGCCGCACCTCTGCCCTGATGAAGTCTCTGTCCGCGGCGCAATAGCACCTACTTCTGGCAGCTATTGGCTTGCAGTCTGGTGTGAGGTGTGAGAAGAGGGTGAAAGGGGTGATGCTCAGCGTGCAGAGGCCACAGGTTAGCCGGGGCCGGTTGGACAGCGCGCTGTAGAGTGTGAGTGGGGGTAAGGGCCCCTAAAGGCGAGGGTGATGCTCTGCAGGTGGCATTGGAAGTCTAACCCCAGGAGGACTGGGGCACAGAGTTGGGGCATGACCAGGAGCTTGAACCCAGTATATGTCTCCTTCCCCCACAGTCAGATCGGCCGAGCAGTGCCCAAGGGTATTAATAGTTCGGTCCTGGGCGGCAAAGGCAATAGAGAAGGTGGAGGGGTGGATTTTGAGTTTTAGGGAGTGGGTCACGCTCGGGTGACTAAAACTCTCGGTGCTGCCACTTTTAATTAGGCACTTCGTTTACCTGCCCGTTGATTTTGATGTCCATCATGGAGCGCCCAAGGCCGTGAGGGATGTCTCTGGTCAGTGTGGTGGCTGCTAGGACTATCTCAGGGTTCAAGTCATCATTCCCCGACTGCGGAGGCGACTTGCAGCCAGTGGCATCCTCTCCAGGTGAGGGATGCGTTGCGAGAGGTGAGTGTTGGCCGGTGGTACTCTCCATAGGTGTGGGGTGCGGTGGGTGGCGATCAGCGGCGTCTGAAGGCATAGGTACGCGTCGGTAGGGCAGCCTGGTCAGCACCGGTGTTGACCAGGTCATCATTGTCAGTGCTGTACTCGTTGTAGGCCTGGGAGGACCCGGGTTGCTGTGGCGCCCACGCTTGTCTGGCACAAGCTGGCGGCTCCGCATGGGGGTGCTTGGCATGCCATGTGCCTCGATGATTACTTCGACTGTGTGCTTCCAGATTTCGAAGCGTGCTTGTGTTTCCGGATGGCTTGGGTCAACTTTGAGTCTCTCGGCGCTCTGGAGCTTCTCCATTACAGCTTCAAATTGTGATGCACTAGCGAGCAGAAAGCAGGCACAAAACATAAAGTCTGTTCAACAGGCTTTATTCCACATAAACTTCCACAGGGCTGACTGTGAGAATGCTGAACAGGTTCTGAGACTGTCCTTGAGGGGCCGGATCTAGCTTATATCCCGGAGGGTGATTGGCAGCCGATCGGGTGGGGCTTGGTCCATTCAGGTCGGCTGATTGACAGCCAGCCAGGTGTTGCCTTGTCCTCCAGTGCTCTTCTGCAGGTACACTGGTTGCCCCCTGCATTAGGCTAGTGGTGTATCACCACACCCACCACTCCTTGACTCAGTGCAGCCACGGCTCTATCCTACAAAGGACACTAATTAAACGCTTCCAACCCTTTTAACAGTACACATCTTATCAACAGTTTCTCCAGCTCCCTTCCACATTTCTATGCCTGAACTGAAGCAGTGTGGTCCCAAGCTGGCAAAAGAGAAAGAACAGCCAGCACATGATACCTTTATAGTGCTGGAAAGACAAACCCACATCATTTACTGGGGGCCAATAGCTATTGGCAGGAGAGTTAATCTAATTACAACAGCCAATGGTTCTAGGCCAAGTACAGGCAGGCTGGAGAGTGCAGTCCAGGTAATTTACATGTGCCCAACAGCAAGGTGTGCACTAATGGGTGGGGCAGACCCAAACCTTGATTAGCAGCTGGTGTGTCCTCTGACTCTATAGGTGGCAGTGCTGTCACATGACAGCCACAACCCTTCCCAATACAAAGGAGTAGAGAGAAACAGAAAAAAAAGAGATAATTGAGTATGGAGAAGAGGCCAGGAGAGTGGAGAGATGAGAATTGTTGGGGAGAGGGGGGTGGCATTTGGCTCTGTGACTGTAGAGCTGGGGTAGACACAGAAAAAGGGAAGAAAGAGAGACAAAATTACTGGAAAGGAAGCATGAGGGGGTGGGAAATAACAGACACTGGAGAAGTCAATGTTGACGCCATCCTGTTGGAGGATGCCCAGATGGAAGATGAGATTTTGTTCTTCCAATTTGCAGGTGGTCTCAGTCTGGCATTGCATGAGATCATGGACAGACATGTTGGCTGGGGAACGAGGCAGAGAGGAGAGGAGAGGAGAGGAGGGAGGAAGGGGCAGGGGGAGGAACACGGACTAACAGATGGGAGAGTAGAAGAGAAAAAGTTGAGAAGTGTTGGGGAGAGGGTATCTCTCTGATCGGAAAGGAAAGGTGGTAGGGGGAGCTGGAGAAAAGGAGACAGAGTGATGGGGAAAGAGAGACTTGGGGGAGAGGTTTATCGGAAACTGGAGGTCCATGTTAATAACTTCTCATACCCAGACAGAATATTAGTTCCTCCAATTTACAGGTTGCCTCAGTTTGGCAGTGTATGAGGCCATGGATGGACATGTCGGTGTGGCAATGGTGTTTTGGAATTAATATGGTTGACCATGTTATTGCAGTGGACAGATAGAAGGTGTTCAATAAAACTATTTCCCAGTCTACCTCCATTCTCTCCAGTGTAGAGGAGGTCACCACAGGAGTATTGGATGCAGGTTTCTTCTCAACTATTAACCTGTGCTCCCGCCCCTTCCCCTCCTCCCTCCTCTTCTCTCCTTTCTCCCCCCCCCCCCCCCCGCTCTCCACCTTTTCATTCAGACGCCTGTCTGCTTTTCCCTCATACCTTAACAAAGGGCTCAGGCCTGAAACATTGCTCCCCCTTTACTCCCTATATTTAGTGACCTGCTGAGTTCTTCCAGCCTGCTTGTGTATTGCACTACAATTCCAGTGCCTGCAGACTTGGTGGAGAGAATGGAGACGATGGGCATCTGGAACGGGGAGGGAGTTGAGGCCTGGCTAAATCAGCTATGATAACATTGGGCAGGCTCCAAGAGTGAGAAAGCCTGGTCCTGATCCTATCTTTATGTTCTTCTTATGTGGCATATTTGGATCCATCCAGTCTTTGATAGAGGCTCACAATACAAGAGATTATTAAACAAGATTAAAGCACAAAATATTTGGGATAATAAACTATCACGAACTGAGAACTGATTGATGGATAAAGAACAGAAAGTTGGAATAAATATAAATTCTGCAGGGATCAGTACTGAGGCCCCAGCTGTTCCATTTCAAAGATTTAAATGAGGGCACCAATGCAATATATCCAAGTTTACGGATGACACAAGCTAGGTGGCAGTATGGGCTTTGGAGAAAATTCAGAGAAACGGTGGGGGGGCGGGGGGGGTGATGTATAAGTGAAAATGACTAAGAGAATGGACATGGATGTAGCAGATGGACCAGAATGTAGAAGCTATAAGGTCATCCACTTTGGTAGAGAAAAAAACCCAAAAGTGTACTTTTTAAATGACGGGAAAGTTAAAACTATTGATGTTCAGAGGAACTGGGTAGCCTTGTGCACTGAAACTTAACACACAGATTCATCAAAGAATGGCAGGTACAGTAGATCATATAAGGACCATAAGATGTAGAAGGAGAAATTAGCTATTCAGCCCATTGAGTCTGCCCCGTCATTCAATCATGAACTGATCCATTTTCCCGCTCAATCCCACTGCCCGGCCTTCTCCCTATAACCTTTGATGCCCCTGGCTAATCAAGAGCCTATCAACCTCTGTCTTAAACACGCCCAATGACTTGACCTCCACAATCGCCTGTGGCAACAAATTCCACAGATTCACCACCCTCTGGGTAAAGAAATTCCTCCGCACCTCTGTTCTTAAGGGGCATCCTTCAATCTTGGGTTTGTGCCCTCTTGTCCCAGACTCTCTGAGCACTGGGGAAATGAGGAAAGGTTAAGTAGTTTAGGCCTGACCTCTCAAATTTTGTAAAAAGGCACCAAATTATTGAGCAATTGGTCAGGTAGATAAAGAGTAAACGTTTCTCCCTGGATGGGGTAGCTGGAATCAGAACTGACTAAGGAGTCAGTCATTCAGGATAAAGAGAAGGATTTTCTTCACCCAGAGGAGAGTGGGCCTGGAGAACGCTATCCAAGAGCTACGAAGGCTCAGTTATTGAATGTATTCAGGAGAGAGAGTGATTGTTTTAGAAATAAAGAATACTACAGCACAGTTCAGACCCTTTGGACCTTGATGTTGTTCCAACCCATATATTCCTTCCAAAAAAATACTAAACTCTCCCTGCCCCATAAACCCTCCAGTTTTCTTCCATCCATGTGCCTGTCTAAGAGTCTCTTAAATGCCCCTATTGTTTCAGCCTCCACCACAAGATATTCCAGCACTGTGTAAAAAAACTTACCCCTGATGTCTCCCCTAAATTTCCCTCCCTTCACTTTGTACATACAATATGTCCTCTGGTATTTGCTGATCCTGCCCTGGGGAAAAGGTGCTGGCTGTCCACCCTATCTATGCCTCTCATAATCTTGTAGACCTCTATTCAGTCTCCTTTCATCCTTCTACACTCCAAAGAGAAAAGTCCCAGCTCTGCTAGCCTTGCCTCATAAGACTTATTTTCCAATCCAGGCAACATTCTGGTAAATCTCCTCTGCACCCTCTCCATAGTTTCCACATCCTTCCTATAAATAAAATGTCCAGAACCGCACACAATACTCTAAGTGTATTCTTAGCTTGTTGAGTGGTGTAACGACAACAACCTTTTGCTCAACGTCAGCAAAACCAAAAAGATGATTATGGACTTCAGGAGGAAGGCAGGGGAACACGACCTAGTCCTCATCGAGGGCTCAATAGTAGAGAGGGTCAAGAACTTCAAATTTCTGGGTGTCAACATCTCTGAGGATCTGTCCTGGAGCCTCCATGTTGATACAATCACAACGAAGGCTCGCCAGCAGCTATACTTCATGAAGTGTCTGAGGAGGTTCGGTATGTCACCAAAGACTTTCATAAACTTCTACAGGTGTACTGTGGAGAACATTCTGGCTGGTTGCCTCACTGCCTGGTATGAAGGTGCCAACTCTCAGGACAAGAATAAACTCCAGAGAGTTGTTAACTCAGCCTGCGACATCACAGGCACCAGACTTCACTCCATCGAGGACATCTACATGCGGTGGTGTCTTTAAAAAAGATGCCTCTATCCTCAAAGACCCCCACCACCCAGACCATGCCCTCTTCACTCTGCTACCATCGGGAAAAAGGTACAGGAGCCTAAAGACGAGCACTCAGCGGCACAAGGACAGCTTCTTTCCCGCTGCCATCAGATTCCTGAATAATCAGTGAACCGAAGACCCTGCCTTACTTTTTGTGCAGTACTATTTTTATTTTTTATAGTAATGTTGTAAGATGGTTATAATATGAACGTTTACACTGTGACGCTGCCGCAAAACACCCAATTTCATGACTTGTTCATGACAGTAAATTTTAATTCTGATTCTGACCACAGAGATTTGTATTAAAGGAAACAATGAATATGAGGTTAGTACATTTTCCTGCCCTACGCCATAATTCTGGACCTTCAATAAGAACAACATTTTCCTCTATGAAAGGTATGATTCAAAACACTGAAGTGCTTTGCTTTTGATACTCATTGATTTTATTTTTACCAGCATGCCTTGATGTCAGACTCGATCAAATGGTGCCTTGATGTCAAGGACAGTAACACTCACCATATCTTTCAAGTTAGGCTGTATTAAGGTCAGGAGTTTACTGATCCGGAAGACCATAAGATGAGCATCGATTAGAAGTTGAGTAAGGCTCCCTGCTGATAATTGAGAGTAGACTTGTTGTGGGTAAGCTCAATTAGATTTATCCTGTTTCTTGTTTGCAGAACATACCAATTCTTTTAAAAGATTCATTCCACTCCGGTCACTCTCCCTTCTCCCTTTTCCTGTCAGGAAGAAAATTAATACGTGGACAAGTAGTTTCAAAGACCGTTTCTTTCCCACCATCAACAGACTCCTGAATGAGCCTCACACTGGTAAAATAATATTGATTCGCTCAATTCTCTCTCCGTCATTCTGTGCTGTGTGTTCATTGCTGAACTATGGAGAAGTTGCTTGGAAAACAAATGTTCTCACTGTACCTCAGTACATGTGACAATAAACTTGAACTTGATCAGATTTAACCTGTTTCTTGTGAACAGGACGCATCTGGGCAATATTCCACTGTCGGACATTTATTAGTGATGTCACTGTACTGAAACATCTTGGCTATCAGAGTAGCTACTTGTGGAACACAGACTTTCAGTATTACGGCTCGAATGTGATGTGCTCTCAAAATCTTTTGCTGCATCTGATGCTCTCGGCTGTTTCTTGGTATCGTGGAGTGAATTGGATTGACTGGAAATGGATGGCAAGACAAAGCTGGGATGGGCTATTTTACATCATTTCCAGCTCAGCACAGCAGAGAACACTCTTCAACCTTTTCTTTACCACTCACAGTGCTGAGTATGTGGATATTCGTTCAGTCTTTTCTATTAATTGATTGATCAATATTCAGGCTGAAGGGAAAGATCATGGGAATTGGAGTCATCGGATAATTTTCATGCTCTTGACACAAGATAAACTAGGATAAATAGTTTTCTTTCGAGTTGGAATAAACTCCTGTTCTACCATTCTAAGCATTAACATGTCCAAGACCAAAAAGGATGGAACGGTTGGCATAACAGTTTAGCACAACGTCTTTACAGTGCCAGTGATTGGGACTGGAGTTTGAATCCCGCGCTGTCTTTAAGGAGTTTTTACTTTCTCCACGTGTCTGCGTGGGTTTTCCCCGGGGACTCCAGTTTCCTCCCACTGTTCAAAACTTACTAGGGGTTTTGGTTAATTGGTTCAAAATTGGGCGGCACGGACTCGTGGGCCGAAATGGCCTGTTACCGCGCTGTATGTCTAAATTTAATATTTAAAATTTAACAAAAGTTACAAGAAGTAGCAACAAATCTACGAACAGAGGTATGCTAAAATTCTGCACAACTGAACAGTCTGGTACTTCCTGTAACCTGGAAATAATGGAACCTACAGTAGGTGATAAACTTGAGGTCCCTTTTTCCTTTGGGTACATCTTTGGGATCAGATTGAACAGGGTGGGGTTGTGGGACTGGCATTATGGCGGCAGTTCCAAATTTTGGGCTTTTATTGGTTTTTTTAAGTGTCAGACAGGTGTACACATTTTCCAAAATCAGAATATGTCATCGGCATTATGAAATTCGTTGTTTTGCAGCAGTGCAGGACATTTTAAACAAACCACCTGACAAATAGTGCAAGAAGAAGAAAAAGTAGAAGTAGTGCCTGCGCTTCATTATTCATTCAGGAATCTAATGGCAGAAGGGAAGAAGCTGTTCTTGTGCCATTGGGGGCTCGTCTTTAGGCTCCTGTACCTTTATCCCCAATGGTAGTAGAATGAAGAGGGCATGGCCTGGGTGGTGGGGGTCCTTGAGGATAGAGGCTGCTTTCTTAAGACACCATCTCTTGTAGACATCCTTGATGTCGCAGGCCAAGTTAACAACCCTCTGGAATTTTTTTCTTGTCCTGAACGTTGGCACCTCTATACCAGACAGTGATGCAACCAGCAAGAATGCTCTCCATCTGTAGAAGTTTTTGAAAGTCTTCTGAATCACCTCAAGCTCTTCACAAAGAATCGCTGCTGACGAGCCTTCTTTATAATTGCATCGACGTGGAGTCTCCAGGACTGATATGCGGAGATGCTGACGTCCAAGAATTTGAAGTTTTTGACCCTCTCAACTGTTGACCCCTCAATCAGGACTGGGTCATGTTCTCCTGATTTCCTCCTGAAGACCATAATCATCTCCTTGGTTTTGCAAACACTTTGAGTGCAAGATTGTTGGCATGATGCCACTCAACGAGCAGATCTATCTCCCTCCTGTACGCTTCCTCATTGCTTTCTGTAATTCTGCCGAAAGCTGTGGTGTCATTGGCAATTTTGTCGAGGTCATTGGAATTGTGTCTGGCCACACAGTCATGTATGTAGAGCGGGCTAAGCACACACCCTTGAGTTGATCGTCAGTGAGGAGGAGACGTTGTTTGCAATTCATATTGACTGTGGTCTTCCGATGAGGAAGTCAAGGCAGGTGCAGAAACCCAGATTTGGAGCTTGTTGACCAGCGCCGAGGGAATAATGGTGTTGAAGGCCAAGCTGTAGTCAGTGAAGAGCAGCCGAATGCATGAATTGCTGTTTTCGAGGTGAGTGGAGAACCAGTGATATTACCTCAGCTGTGGAGCGATTGTGACGAGAGGTGAATTGCAGTGGTCCCAGACATTTAGTTGAGGTGCATGCTAATTCTGGCCATGACCAACCTCTCAAAGCATTTCATCACAGTAGATGTGAATGGTACTGGGCGATAGTCATTGAGGCAGCTCAATCTGCTTTCTACGATCAGGTTAATTCACATTCATATTGGATTCAAACAAGGAAATATTTCAGGCCGCACGATTGGCATAGCGGTTAGCACGATGCATTTGCAGTGCCAGCGATCGGACTGGGGTTCAAATCCCACGCTGTCTATCAGGAGTTTGCATGTTCTCCCCCATGTCTGTGGGTTTTCCCCAGGGATTCCGGTTTCCTCCCACCGTTCGAAATGTTCCAGGGGTATAAGTTAACTGGGTGTAAATTGGCTCGTGGGCCGAAATGGCCTGTAACCATGCTCTATGTCTCATGTCTGTGGGTTGAGGGAAAATGTTTAAGGGAACTGACAAAGAGGTTTCAGGTGGAATGAGGAAATCTTTGTCAGCAAACAAGTATTTTTATGACCTTCCTAGAAGATTGTTGAAAACAGATTCAGTTGTGAAAAGGGAATTAGTTTCATGAGGGAGAGAAGATTGTTTTGGGGAAAGAACCAGGACTGGGGTTGACTGGATTGTTTTTATGAAAACAGTGCTTACTTTCCTTTAGAAACAATGGATTTCAAAAATACTCTGCAACATAATGATCCCTCTAAATGGCCATGCTTTATACTGGTCATGATTTTGGAAACCTCTAACTTCTGGTCGCAGGAGAAAAGTTCCAACCTCTCCTTATAATGAAATTGGGCTTATCCCAGTAATAATCTTGCAAATTCTTTCTGCACCCTTTTCAGCATCATTCTACCTTTCCCTGGGTGACCAAAAATGCAAACTATTGGCTTTTTGGGAAACATTAAGAAGTGCCATTGTATAGAGTAACAGGCAAATATCCACACTCAGAGAGATAGAAAACTGTATCGTAGAGTTTCAGGCAATAATTGGAATCTAGATTCAATAAACATCAATAGGGAAGTCAATTATTGTGATCATTTGGGGGATCAATAACTGGGGGTGCAGTGGTCCCGGAGCTGACCGGACTGCCACTCTGGCCCAACATGCAGCCGCTCCAGCACTCCGCACCCTCCCCCCACTACTGGGCGCTATTCCGGACATACAAGGAATTTGTCTCTTCCACCACCCGTTGTCCTCCTTCCTCAGCCTTCCCTTCGCTCTCAATTATACAATGCCAAAAGCAACATGGCGGCCACCAAGGCCAGGTTTTGCGAGACGTCCTTGTCGCAGCTTTTGGTGAGCTCCAACACATAAGCACTGCACCCCAGTCAATAACCAAGGGTTTACTGAGGGGCTTGTGGTTGTGTTTACTTCAAATTGCACTTTGATGTTCTATCTCCATCTTTGGAGAGGTCATCCACATTTCGAAGTGAACCACTCGAAGTACAACTAGAATGAGTTTTCACTTTTAGTGGGAGGGAATAAAATAAGTGCTCTTTGTCCACCAATTTTCCTTTCCACTAATAAATCGCAGCAGGGTGTCTCACCTCCACGGTCTGCATCACATCAGACTGTCCAGTGGAAATGACCTCCCGTTTCCTGTCTCACCCCCACAGTCTGCATCACAGCACACTGTCCAGTGGAAATGACCTCTGGTTCACCTGTCTCACCCACGCGGTCTACATCACATACATTGTCCAGTGGAAATGACCTCCCGTTCACCTGCCTCACCCCACAGTCTGCATCACAGCACACTGTCCAGTGGAAATGACCTCCCGTTTCCTGTCTCACCTCCACAGTCTACATCACAGTACACTGTCCAGTAAATTGGAAGAACATAAACTCCTTGGATTACAAAAATAAAGCTGATGGCATCACTGGTGCGCTTTTCAATGGAGTTCAACAACCGTTAACTGTCGCTTCACATTAGAATATGAAGTGAGTTTTTCGGAGTGAGAAACAAATGAATAAAGTGCAAAGTGCAGCCACTGGAGAGCACACTTGGATTAAAGCTTTGACAACGAGCGATGAAGCACCATGGTGCCAAGTGCAAGCCACGGCTTTGTGAGGCTCTAATGAGGTCATTAACCCTTCCTGGGCTAGTTTGACATTTCTGCATCATTTCAAAAATATAACAAGTTTCTGAGATTTAATTTTAATATTCTCTGACTGCTGATCAAAAGATGTTTTTCCAAACGAACTGCAGGACAACCCGTTGCACTGCCTTTTCAGAGGAGGGTGGTCTCACTCTCTCAAAATGGCGTTTTCTATATGTCAACATTTGGCGTGGTCAACGTTAGGGAAATTGAGTGCGCTGAATTCATAATGTGTGACTCCAGTTGTTTTTTGATGCGTTTCCTTCCCTGTCAGTCCCATGGAGTTCCGTTTCCAGGTCCAACAAGGCTTAAAACTCAAAACTTCCTTTGTCAGGTGCCATTAAAGTCATACAGAATATTTTTTTATTCCAAAAATCTGGCATTGGTTATTTTACTTTCTAACTATATTGTTCATAGTTAGTCAAATCCAGAGTGGGGAGCCCAGAAATTTTTTTTAAAGTTAGAGTAAAAAGGATGGATGAAAAAGAGACTGGATCATTTAAACTCTTCCGTAACTGAGACTGGAATCTTGGAAATGTATCTAACATGGTGAAAATAGCTGATTTCTGGGAAAGAAAAGGAAGGGCATTTCACTTTACCCAGAATCCATTGGACCTTTTCTTCCTGAGTGTGGGAGGCTGAGGGTTGGCCTTGCAAAGCTCTATAATGTCACAAGGAGCATGGATAGAACGCATGCTTGCCATCTTTTCCCCAAGAATGGTGATTCGAGAATTAAAGGGCACAGGTTAAAGGTGAGAGGGGAAAGGTTTAAGAGGAACCTGAGGGGCAACTTTTTTGCTCAGGGTTAGTCCGAATCTGCAATGTTTCCAGAGAAGCTGGAGAAATTAGTACAATTATGATATTCAAGACATTTGGCTAGATCTGTAGATAGGAAGGGTTTAGAAGAATATGGACCAAATGTAGACATGTGGGACAAGACCATGAGACATCGGAGCAGAAATCGGCTATTCAGCCCATCGAGTCTATCCGACCATTCAATCATGAGCTGATCCATTTTCCCACTCAGCCCCACTGCCCGGCCTTCTCCCCATACCCTTTGACTCCCCAGCCTTCTCCCCATACCCTTTGATTCCCCGGCCTTCTCCCCATAGCCTTTGATTCCCCGGCCTTCTCCCCATAGCCTTTAATTCCTCACCTGATGAAGAACCAATCTCTGCTTTAAATACACCCAATAACTTGGCCTCCACAACTGCCTGTCGTAACAAATTACACAGATTCACCACCCTCGAGCTAAAGAAATTTCTCCACATCTCTGTTCTAAGTGGATGCCGTTCAATCCTTTCTTTTAAAAATATTTTTATTAATATTTTGGAGTGTAAACAGTCAAACAGTACAATTATGCAAAAATGTGCTACAAGAATCAAGTGGAAAAAAAATTATTTGCATCATAATTTCTCATCATAAGGAAATCCAGACCAGACAACAAAAAAGAGGAAAAAGAAAAAAAGGCCTCTGAGCAAGGTTGAAAGGTGACGTGTATAAATCAAGTGACATGAACTTGGAGAGGGGCAGCAAGGAGCCAAAATTCCAGAACAGAACTAATTCTTGAGATTATGATAATAGTCCATGAATGGGCCCCATGTCTTTTGAAACTTAATATTTGAATCCTTGATAGCATATCTAATGTTTTCTAGAGTTGAAGAAGACACAATATCCCTTAGCCATTGTGCATGTGTTACCTTTCCATTTAATCAAAATTGCATGTCTGGCCATCAACGAAGTAAAAAATAAAATTCGGCCTTGAATTGAACTCAGTAAAACACCAACATCTTGAGGTGATCCAAAAAGAGCAATTAAATGTCAAGGTTCCAATTTTAACTTAAGAATTACCGATAATGTTTGAAAAACATCTTTCCAAAATTATTCTAGGCTAGGGCAGGTCCAGAACATGTGAACTACATTTGTTTCAGAAAGGATTTATATCTGAATAAAAATACGACCAGTTGCCATCCTTTGGCTGAAGAAACTCCTTCACATTTCTGTTCTAAGCAGATGCCCTTCAATCTTGAAGTTGTGCCCTCTTGTCCTAGACCCTCTCACCATGGGAAACAACCTTTCTATATCTGCTCTGTCCATGGTTTCCAAAGTTCAAAAAGTTTCAATTTGATTCTTCCCCCCCACCCCCCCGCCCATCATTCTCCTAAATTTCACTAAGTACTGGCCAAGAGCTGTCAAATGCCTTTCATTCCTTGTGAAACTCCTCTTAACCTTCTCTAACATCATTTCTTAAATGAGGCCATAGTTGACTTGTCCCAAATGCCGCTTTACATAGAATGGACATACTGGACTAAAGGGCCTGTTCTGTGCCATGTGACTCTATGATCTCTTTGACTCCATGAGTAGCCACTTTTTACTTAAGTTTATTCTTTCTTCAAACAAAAATCATTTGGAGGCAGACTTGGCCTCCCAACTGAATGATACTCACTAGGTTTGAAGGGAAAAATTAATGAAAATCCAGGAGAAATTTAACCAAATTGCTCCTCATGGCCAATGCCACGCACATTATGTCTATACTTAGAACCAAAGAACACTACAGCACAGAAACAGGGCCCTTCTAGTCTCTGGCGAACCATTGGTTTTGCCTAGTCCCACTGACCTGCACCCAGTCCATAGCCCTCCATGCCTCTCCCATCCATGTACCTGTCCAAATTCCTCTTAAATGTTTAAAATTGAGCCCGCATTCACCACCTCAGCTGGCAGTTGGTTCCACACCCTCACCACTCTGTGTGAAGAAGTCCCCCCCTAATATTCCCCCTAAACCTTTCCCCTTTCTCCCTTAACCCATGTCCTCTAGTTTGTATCTCACCTACCCTCAGAGGGAAAAGGCTATCTACATTTACTCTATCTATTCTCCTCACAATTTTAAATACCTCTATCAAATCTCCTCTCATTCTTATACACTCTGGGGAATGAAGTCTGAACCTTCTTTTGTGTATTAGAGATTTTTGGACCAATTTTTTAGGATAAATGTGGGGAGAGGAGAGATCGACTTTTATATGGGTCATGTTTTTGATGGGCTAAAATTCACACAAGAATCCAAAAGTACCAAATATATTTGTATAATAGTTGAATTTTGGGGACCAAATTTTTAGGTCAAATTGGGGGGGGTGCTAATTTTGACCGCAGTAAGTACTTGCGTTGTTCAAAGTATTGGGAGCTCGAATGGGTGGGCAGTCAGGGCAAGGATCTGTAGTCAGGACATAGGGAGCTTGGATGGACAGAGAGCTGGTGTGAGGATTTGTGCTCGGGGCTTCGGGAGCTCGGATGGGTGGGCAGCTGGTGTGAGGATTTGCGATCGGGGTTTCAGGAGCTTGGATGGGCGGGAAGCCAGTGCAAGGATCCACAGTCGCTTCATTGAGATGGCTGGGTAGCCAATGCAAGCGTTCGCGGTCAGAACGTCAGGAGTGCTGGAGGCAAGAGGAGCAGACAAGGTGTCAGGATCACAAATGGGCAGGGCCAAAAATAAGGGGTCAACTTTTACTATTGCTCGAGTATATACTGAACACTACCACTCGAATATTTTCATAAAAGTGAACAGAAAACCAGTCAAAAATTCACATTGGAGTGGTAGTATATGTGTGTGACATTGGCCATGAAAACCTTTCTTTTGGCTTGGCTTTAAGGACGAAGATTTATGTAGGGGTAAAGTCCACGTCAGCTGCAGGCTCGTTGGTGGCTGACAAGTCCGATGCGGGACAGGCAGACACGGTTGCAGGGGAAACTTGGTGGGTTGGGGTTGGGTGTTGGGTTTTTCCTCCTTTGTCTTTTGTCAGTGAGGTGGGCTCTACGGTCTTCTTCAAAGGAGGTTGCTGCCCGCCGAACTGTGAGGCGCCAAGATGTGCGGTTGGAGGCGAGATCAGCCCAATGGCGGTGGTCAATGTGGGGCAGGCACCAAGAGCTTTCCCTTAGAAATTCTCCTGAAATATAAGAATTATTGACTTGCATTTCCAGAGTCAATCCTGCCAGAAGAGTCACAGAAAATGTTATAAAAGTAATTTGTAATGTTACTCCTCAACTACTTCTCCTCCAGTGAATCTTTTGCCAATGTTGCAGTGTGAAAAAAAACCTCTGGAAAGTTAAAGCTAATCTGAAAATACTGTCAAAAATATGAAATAAGTGATCTCAGTTTATCATTTTTATTATTAACAAGAATTGGGAATGCGGCTGATGCGTGGGTAGGGGTGTCTTTTCAAGTCTATTAGTGACAGCAAACAGAGGAAATAGCTGATTTGTTATCACACCCGAATATTAAAACATTCAGCACTAATGGCCTCGTGAAGAAAGCACGTCAGTATCTCTACCTCCTCAGGAGTTTGTGGAGGTTTGGTATGACACCAGAAACCCCGACAAATTTCTATAGCGATGTAGTGGACAGTGTGCTGACCGGCTGCTTCATGGTCTCGTATGGGGACACCAATATCCCTGAGTGTGACGCCCTACAAAAGGTAGGGGACACAGCCCAGGACATCTCTACCATTGAGAACATCGACAGGGAACGGTGCCATTGGAGAGCAGCAGCAATCATCAAGGATCCACACCACCCAGCACACGCTCTGTTCTCATTGCCACAAGACTCACCAGGTTCAGGAACAGTTGCTACCCCTCCACCATCAGACTCCTCAACGACAACAAAATAAGGACTCCTTACTTTTTGCACTTTGTTGATTGTTTTTCTCCAAATTGCATGGTCAGTTTGTTTACATTTCTTTATTTGTTTACATGAGTTTGTTGTGTACAGTTTTATTTTAAGTGGTATTTCTACCTCGCCCACAAGAAACAGAATCTTAGGATGTGAAGTCATGTATGTACTCTGACAATAAATCTCAAATCTGAATTCGAATTTTGACCATGAAGTAATGGCAATTAATTGTCCAAATCAAAATGGCGTGTCTGACGTTGTCTGCCTGCTGCCTTATAGATAATAGAGCTTTCTTTTTCTTTTTCTTTTCTTTGGCTTGGCTTCGCGGACGAAGATTTATGGAGGGGTAATGTCCACTTCACCTGCAGGCTCGTTTGTGGCTGACAAGTCCAATCCGGGACAGGCAGACACGGTTGCAGCAGTTGCAATGGAAGATTGGTGGGTTGGGTGTTAGGTGTTGGGTTTTTTCTCCTTTGTCTTTTGTCAGTGAGGTGGGCTCTGTGGTCTTCTTCAAAGGAGGTTGCTGCCCACCGAACTGTGAGGTACCAAGATGCACGGTTGGAGGCGATATCAGCCCACTGGCGGTGGTCAATGTGGCAGGCACCAAGAGATTTCTTTAGGCAGTCCTTGTACCTCTTCTTTGGTGCACCTCTGTCTCGGTGGCCAGTGGAGAGCTCGCCATATAACACGATCTTGGGAAGGCGATGGTCCTCCATTCTGGAGACGTGACCTACCCAGCGAAGTTGGATCTTCAGCAGTATGGATTCGATGCTGTCGGCCTCTGCCATCTCGAGTACTTCGATGTTGGAGATGAAGTCGCTCCAATGAATGTAGAGGATGGAGCGGAGACAATGCTGGTGGAAGTGTTCTAGGAGCCGTAAGTGATGCCGGTAGAGGACCCATAATTCGGAGCCGAACAGGATGGTGGGTATGACAACGGCTCTGTATATGCTAATCTTTGTGAGGTTTTTCAGTTGGTTGTTTTTCCAGACTCTTTTGTGTAGTCTTCCAAAGGCGCTATTTGCCTTGGCGAGTCTGTTGTCTATCTCGTTGTCGATCCTTGCATCCGATGAAATGGTGCAGCCGAGATAGGTAAACTGGTTGACCGTTTTGAGTTTCGTGTGCCCGATGGAGATGTGGGGGGACTGGTAGTCATGGTTGGGAGTTGGCTGAAGGAGGACCTCAGTTTTCTTCAGGCTGACTTCCAGGCCAAACATTTTGGCAGTTTCCGCAAAACAGGACGTCAAGCAATGAGCTCTCTGAACCCTTCTCCATTAATAATGGCGTGAAGCAAGGCTGCGTCCTCGCACCAACCCTCTTTTCAATCTTCTTCAGCATGATGCTGAAACAAGCCATGAAAGACCTCAACAATGAAGATGCTGTTTACATCCGGTACCGCACGGATGGCAGTCTATTCAATCTGAGGCGCCTGCAAGCTCACACCAAGACACAAGAGCAACTTGTCCGTGAACTACTCTTTGCAGACGATGCCACTTTAGTTGCCCATTCAGAGCCAGCTCTTCAGCGCTTGAGAATATGCTACACTGTAGTAAATAACACATTCTGCTGTCACGGTAAAGGAGACAAGAGGATAAATTAACGGAAAGTTTACCTGTTAAATGGAAGGCTTTGTCCGTCTAATATTCCTTTATTTGATTGAGACTCATTTCTGACTCATTAATCCCTTTGTGTGATGAGTGAATAATAACTGAGTCCTAAAACTTTGCTCATTCGATAGGGACTGTGGTATTTTTAATCCCTATCTATCCTTATACTGAACAATCCCCAGAGACGCAGCCAATCCAGTGTGACCTAGACTAGAGAATGTTCCACATAGCAAATCCCTATCTTTGCAATATTATTTACCTTGTATTGTAGTGGCCTGCTAACCAGGACGCAACCTAGTACACAAAATGGCTGACGAACACAGCGACCTCGCAGGCCCCTTAGAGGGTCAACTACCTTCATCCCAAGAGACCGCCTGCATGGCGGGAAACAATAAGCAATAGTGGGAACGCCGCTCAATCGGAGATCGGCGCTGCCGTGACATCACTCCTGTTGTCAGCAGCGGGGAGAGAATATAGGCAGAGCTGTTAGTGCAATAAATCAGTCTTCGACTTTGACTCCTCATGTGAGTGTTGTTCTTTCCACACTTCGTGCACTTTCAGGCTCTCACGGCACGAGCGTGCCACCCGATTGCTGCATATGGACGGTTTGGGGGACAGGGCCCCATCCGCCTTCGTGAGCGAAATGCTCTCCCTTGCTGAGGGACACAGGCCTTGCCTGCTCTTCGAGCAGATTTTCCTGGAGCTGCTGCCCGAGGATATCTGACTCTTGTTCGCCAATGAGGGTTTCAGTGACCCAGGAAAGTTGCAGCCCAGGCAGGCATGCTCTGGAGAGCAAAGAAAGAAAACAGCGCCTCAGTGGAGCAGATTGCTAGGCCCCGCACACAGGCAGCAACAAGGCCACAGCAAACAGAGAGGCAAGTGGACCCCCTGACCCAACAGTATTGCTATTATCACCAATGATGGGGTGCAGGGGTCCGTCGATGCCACTACCCTGCGCGTTTCAGGGAAATGCCATGGCCAACTGCTGTTAATGGCTGTGGTGGTTGGCCAAAATGACAGCCTCCACCACGTGTGGGACTCTCTGTCAGCATGGCGCTTCCTCGTTGAACTGGCCCGGAACTGAAGGCAGTGAACAGCACCACCATATGAACTTATGGCACCCACACCGCCCCCCCCCTCCCCTTCAGCAGCAATACAATCTCAGCGGTTGTCGTGCAACCGCTCCTGGGAGCGGTTATTATTCACCCACTGCCTCCTGGTGCTCCTTAAAGGGTGGCAATTGGTGCACACCTAGACTTTTCAAACTATGCCCCTGGGGGAAGCCAAGTTACCTGCCCACCACCTCAACTCCATTACTCTATCCAACAATGCATTTACAGAGATCCTAGCAGAGTTCCCTTCAATCATGATGCCATAGTTCACCACCGCTGAGGCAAAGCATGGAGTTAGGGCCCCTGCTTCATGCCAGGGTGTGGCCCCGTGAAGCTTACCCATGCCAAGGGAGAGTTTAAACAACTGGAAGAGCTGGGGATAGTGCGGTGCTCCGACAGCCCCAGGGCATCCCCCTGCACATGGAACTGAAAACAGCAGGATGATGGAGGCCATGTGGTGGCTATCGCCACCTCAGTGAGGCCACCACACCTGACAGGTACCCCGTGCCCACATCCAAGACTTTACTGCTAACTTACAAAGGGCTCGGGAGTTTTCAAAAATCGAATTCATCAGGGGCTATCATCAGATCCCAGTCCATCCCGATGACATCCCTAAAACCTTTGCATTCCTGTGAATGCCCTTTGGACTTAAGAACACAGCCCAGACGTTCCAGTGGCTGATGGATGCGGTGGGCCGGGATCTCCCACTTGCGTTCATCTACTTGAATGATACTCTCATCGCCAGCCATAATCACACAGAGTTCACAACCCACCTAAGGCAACTGTGCATCCGGCTGCAGGAAATCAGGTAACTATAAACTCTGCTAAGTGCCATTTAGGTTAGAAATTATTGACTTACTGTGGCATCCAATCAACAGGCACAGAGTGAAACACCTGCCCCAAAAGGTAAAGGCTGTTCTGTGCTTTGCCAAGCCCTGAACAGTGAAGGGGTTGCGCCGGTATGATTAACTTTTATCACTGATTCATACCAGCAGCGACTCGCATCATGTGCCCCCTTTTTGTGTTCATGGCGGGGAAAGGTAAACACATTACCTGGGACAATGAGACCTCAAAGGTGTTCCAGAAGGCTAAAGATGCACTAGCCGACACCACCCTTCTGGTACACCCCAGACCAGAGGAGCCAACTGCTCTCACAATGGACATCTCCAGCACAGTGGTAGAGGGTGGACAGGAGCAATTCAATGAAGGGCAATGGCAGCCCCTGGCCTTCTTTAACACCAAAACTCAAATACAGTGCCTTTGACCGGAAGCTATTGGTGTTATACTTGGCAGTCAGGCACTTCAGATATTTCTTGGAAGCCAGACAATTCAGAGTCTTCATGGACCATAAACTACTAACCCTTGCCTTCCATAAATTGTTTGACCTGTGGTCGGCCATTCAGCAGAAACACCTCTCATACGTGTCTAAGTTCACCATGGACATCAACACATAGTGGGTAAGACCAATGTGGTGGATGATGCACTGTCCCACCCCACGATTGAGTCCATCCAAGCTCAATCCCAGGGAATAGACTATTCAGCCCTAGCAAGGGCACAGCTTGAAGACCCTGAGATCCCAGCATACAGAACAGTGGTTTCTGGCCTCAGGCTGGAAGATGTCGCCATCAGCCCTGGTAACCAGGCGCTCCATCGCGCGGCAACATGGAGACAGCAGGTCTTCAACACGGTGCACAACCTGGCACACCCAGCGACCAGGACTTCTGTTAAAATGGTGGCCAGTAGGTTCATCTGGCATGACCTTCAGAAACAGGTCGGTGTCCATGGGCCAAGGCCTGCATGCTCTGCCAGACATCCAAAGTACCCCCTCCCCCGAGACTTTCGAGCCAACACGATGTCAGCTCAGCCACATCCATATTGACATTGTAGGGCCACTGCCAGTCTTCCATGGGGTGGGATATCTCCTAACCATGATTGACCGCTCCATGAGGTGGCTGGAGGTGGTCCCGCAAGCTGGTACAACTACTGAGACCTGCACCAGGGCACTGAGTAACATATGGGTGTTGAGGTTCAGAGTCCCCGAGCATATGACCTCCGATAGAGGTATACAGTTCACTTCGGGACTGTGGGTGGTACTGGCCAAGTTGCTAGGATCGCAGCTCCACCATACCATGGCTTACTACCATTAGGTCAATGGGTCAGTGGAGCAGTTCCATGGGCACCTAAAGGCAGCCTTGATGTCCCAGCTCAAGGGGATGAACTTGGCAGATGAGTTGCCCTGGGTTCTTCTGCAGTTCCTCACCATGCTGAAAGAGGACTTCAACACCTCAGCAGCTGAGATGGTGTACGATGTGCCATTGGTGATACTGGGGGAGTTCTTGGCCACCACCAAGGACCCAGAGGGCCCACAACCTTATTGACTAAGCTGAGGGAAAGATTGGGCATTCTAGCATCTCTGCAGCCTCTGCCGCATGGTCAAGCCAAAGCCTATGTCCTTGAAGACTTAGTGACCTGTGAGTACGTTTTCATTTGGAGGGGGGCACACTGAACACCCCAGCAATGATTGTACGATGGGCCATATAAAGTACAATGGGTCGACATGTGTGCTGAATATCGACAGTAAGGAAGAGACTTTCACTTGCAACCACCTCAAGCCAGCACATCTGGACATTAGCCAACCAGTCTCCACGTAACCCCGGCGACACAGAGGTAGGCCACCGAAAGCGGCCAACAATGGTCCGATCACTCGCCGGTTTGAGTGGGGGGGGTCATGTACAGTATATGGTAAGTTAAACTTGGCTCTCCTCCATTTTCCAGAGGGTTCTAAGAGATCAGAACATCAGAGTTCTAGATTCTTTCCCTAGCTAACTCATAACTAGTGCACACTCAACATCTCCTCACTCGACGGAAAGGAGCAACAGCACTTCCTGAGAAGACTGAAGTGGGCAAAGCTGCTGGCCACCATTATGTCAACCTTCTATAGGAGCTTTATCGAGAGTCCCCTGGCCAGCTGCAACACAGTGTGGTACGGTTGCTGCAGAGAAATGGATCGGACGTCAATCCACAGGACCATAAGAGTGGCAGAGAGAATCACTGGAGGCTCCCTCGTCCCCATTGACGTGATCTACCGGGATCATTGTCTGAAAAGGGTGCACATCTTTCAGCTGCTCTCGTCAGAGGATCAGACCCAGCACCACCAGGCTGAGGAACAGCTTCTTCCCACGGGCAGCGGGAATCTTGAACAATCAAAGGATCAGCTCACACTAACCACCTGAGACTCTCATACTTTTAGAACAATATTTATTTATTTCTATAGATGAAAAACTTGTCCTGCATATGAATTGTTTGTCTGCACGTGTATTATGTCTGGTTGTGCATCTGCGTGTTTTCCACCGAGAACTGGAGGACGATGTTTCGTCGGACATACAGCACAGTAACAGGCATTCCAGCCCATGAGTCCTTGCTGCCCAATTTATACCCAATTAACCTACACCCCTGGTACATTTAGAATGGTAGAAGGAAACCAAAACCGCTGGGGAAAACCCATGCAGATAAGGGGGGAATATCTTCTTCTTTGGCTTGGCTTCGCGGACGAAGATTTATGGAGGGGGTAAAAAGTCCACGTCAGCTGCAGGCTCGTTTGTGGCTGACCAGTCCGATGCGGGACAGGCAGACACGATTGCAGCGGTTGCAAGGGAAAATTGGTTGGTTGGGGTTGGGTGTTGGGTTTTTCCTCCTTTGCCTTTTGTCAGTGAGGTGGGCTCTGCGGTCTTCTTCAAAGGAGGCTGCTGCCCGCCAAACTGTGAGGCGCCAAGATGCACGGTTTGAGGCGTTATCAGCCCACTGGCGGTGGTCAATGTGGCAGGCACCAAGAGATTTCTTTAGGCAGTCCTTGTACCTTTTCTTTGGTGCACCTCTGTCACGGTGGCCAGTGGAGAGCTCGCCATATAATACGATCTTGGGAAGGCGATGGTCCTCCATTCTGGAGACGTGACCCATCCAGCGCAGCTGGATCTTCAGCAGCGTGGACTCGATGCTGTCGACCTCTGCCATCTCGAGTACCTCGACGTTAGGGGTGTGAGCGCTCCAATGGATGTTGAGGATGGAGCGGAGACAACGCTGGTGGAAGCGTTCTAGGAGCCGTAGGTGGTGCCGGTAGAGGACCCATGATTCGGAGCCGAACAGGAGTGTGGGTATGACAACGGCTCTGTATACGCTTATCTTTGTGAGGTTTTTCAGTTGGTTGTTTTTCCAGACTCTTTTGTGTAGTCTTCCAAAGGCGCTATTTGCCTTGGGGGGAATATACAAACTCCTTATATACAGCGTTGGATTCAAACCCTGGTCCTGCGTGCTGGCGCTGTAAAGGTGTTGTGGTAACTGCAACACCAATTATATGGCAAGTTACTCTGAAGAGACTTACCTGTTTGTTCATTAAGCCAGATCAAATAGTAGATTTTTCGTACCTAACCAGATGGTTAAAATAATACCATAATGTTCAGTCACCATTACTGATTCTAAGCTTTAATTAAATTACAGATTTTTAAAATTAAGTGGATTTAAATCCCCCAGCTGCTGTGGTGGGATTTAAATAGATGTCCGGATCCTTCAGACAGGCCCCTTACATGAACAAGATGCCACTCCATATTATTGGTCAACAATGCATTTATTAAACACAATATGAAGAGCGGAAAGTTTAGTCATCAAATCAAGACTATTGTCATCTGATTGTACAAGTACAAACCGACAAAACAGCGTTCACAGGCCCATGGTGCAAAACAGGCAGACACACAACCAGACATAACACACATACAGGCAAGCAATATGCAGGACACGTGTTCATCGATAGAAATAAATAATAGATCTTGTTTCATGAATTTAAGGGTCTCGGATGGTTAGTGTGAGCAGTTCCTTTGATTGTTCAGCTTTCTCACTGGTCCTCCTGAAGTCCACGATCATTTCCTTCATCTTATCCACATTGAGACTCAAGTTGTTACCCTTTCCCCATGTCACGAGATTTAGGGGAGCCATCAGGGGTAAATTGTTTGCACAGAGAGTTGTGGTGCTTGGAAGGCCTTGCCAGGGAATGGTGGTGGAAGCTGAAAGATTTGGGGCATTTAAAAGACTCTTCGACGGGCACATGCATGGAAGAAAAATAGAGGGTTATGAGGTAGGAAGGGTTTCATTTTTTGGGGGTGTAGGTATATACTGTATATTATCAGGGGCTGTAATGTTCTATGATCTATGAAACAATGTATTTAAAATGTTCCCATTCCAAAAATGCATTTCAGTACTTATAAAGGAAGCAATCAGATTTTGGTCCATTTTGTTAGGTCTGCAGCCCTTCTAACACTTGAGCTGTCAAGGAACCAGCCAGAGTCTCCCCACAGCTTAATGACTGCTCCTCAGCTTAACAAGGGATGTTTAACTCTGCTTTCAGATTTCCGCACACAAAAGACGGAGCAGGCTGCCTCGGAGAGGGCTTCAGGGACACATGAAGTGACGCAAAACGTTGCCAGTTGCGTTGGCCTTTTGGATGGGATTCTAGACGTCGAGGTACAGCTGCAGCAGCTGTTGTATCCTTGCCACAAACTGGGTAACCTGGCTTCCATCCCAGAAGCTCGTGTCAAGCTGTTGGAATCAGGATTATTTTTCCGAAGACTGACAATTCAGTCACATCTGACTGACGTTGTGCAGGATAAAGAGGACAATTATCAGGCCAGAGTCCTGGTGCTCCACTATTGTTAAGACAAGGTCTGCGTTTGTATAGAAATATTGATTTTTTTTTTGTTTATTTGTACATATTAACTTTTCAGGAAGCAGGGCACCACAGTCAAAGCCAGCATTTATTTTCCCGTAATAATATAATCGTGATGAAAACACACTGAAATACTTAAGGAACCCAGGTGGTCTTTCAGCGTCCAAAGGAGACAAAAATATATTGGCGAAATTTTGGGCCTGGGGCCTTCTTCAAGGAATAAACAAAGAATAAGCAGAATGAGGAGCGAAAAAAAGAGGAAATCTCAGCATAGTCAATGCCGGCTGGGGGAGGAATCCAGACCAGCAAAAGGTGTTCATTGGATAAGATAAGGGGAGAGATGAGAATTAATTATATCTGTGTGAAAGGAAACAGGGAAAAGGGAGAGAGACACTTCTCCCTTTATCATGTCCAGTTAACTCTCTTTGTTGGTCTGGACCCCCTCCCCCAGCCGGCACTGTCTCTATTCTGAGATTTCCTGTTTTTCGCTCAATCTTCTTCCTTGAAGAAGGGCTCCGGCCCGAAACATCAGCAATATAGCTTTGTCTCCTATAGAGGCTGAAAAGACCAGCTGAGTTCCTCCAGCATTTCGATGTGTTCTTCCTACAATCACAGCGTCTCCAGACTTTTGAGTTTCATTTTATGTAGCTGTCAGTTGTTCTTTGCGAGGCACAGCAGTCCTGATGAAGATGCCTCTGTCGAGCTGCTGCATGGTCTGTGTCAGGCTTAAGATTCAGAGAAAATGAATGTACAGCAATTTTTTTAACAAGTTGGGATGTTGCATGGGCTTTCAGTGTAACCTGAAGGTGGCAGAGTTTCCATACTGGTAGAGGGCATGGGTTCAAGAGGTGTTAATTTTAATTTACTTAGACATACAGAACTGTAACTCGCCATTTTGGCCCACAAGTCCATGCTGCCCTATTTACACCCCTGGTATGTTTCGAACGATGGGAGGAAACCAGAGCACCCAGAGGAAACCCACAAAGACATGGGGAGAATGTACAAACTCCCTACGGACAAAACGGGATTCGAACCCCGGTCCCAATCGCTGGTGCTGTAAACGCGTTGCGCTAACCGCTACGCCAACCGTTCCAGTTCATTTTTTCAAATTCCATACACTATTATCACAATGTGCTTTTGGTGGAGGGAATGAATGTTTAGGCTGCATGACGTATCAATCAAGTGGAGTTCTTCCTGGTGAATAGCATCACCCAACTCGAAACTTGTCGGCGCTCCTATGGTAAACTGGGTTTCTTTAGTTGGGGGATGAAGTTCAGGAGTCGTGAGGTGACGTTGCAGCTTCACAACTCTCTGGTGAGACCACATTTAGAATATTGTGTTCAGATCTGGTCACCTCATTACAGGAAGTTTGTGGAAGCTGAGGAGAGGTTGCAGAGAAGTTTTACCAGGATGTTGCCTGGATTGGAAAATCTGTCTTATGAGGCAAGGTGATCAGGGCAGGGGCTTTTAATTTATTTAATTGAGACATACAGCACTGTAACAAGTGCTGGCGATGAGAGATGACTTAATATAGGTCAGACAATGAGAGACATAGATAAGGTAGACAGCCAGCACCTATTTCACAGGGTGGGAGAAGCAAACACCAAAGAACATCTGTACAAAGTGAAGGGAGGAAGGTTTAGGAAAGACATCAGGGATGTTTTTTTTTAAACAGAGAATTGTGGGTGCCCAGAATGCATTGCCAGGGGTGTTGGTGGGGCTGGAACAATAGGGGCATTTAAGAGTCTCTTAGACAAGCACACGGATGGAAAAAGAAATATAGAGGGTTATGAGGTAGGGAGGGTTTGGGTTTTTTTAGGTATATATACTATAGGTCAGCACAACATCATAAGGCTGAAGTACCTGTTCTGCACTGTTATGTTCTATGTTCTGTGTTCTCTGCATTCATCCAGAAAAGCAAAGAGTATTCTATCATGATCCCCGACATACCTCGGAGAGGAAAGAATATAGGCTTCCTGCTATAAGATATTCAACCTCTCACCTGCACTTGTAATAACAGAGTTTAGGTAACAGATTCAGTTCAGTGATCAGGTCAATGGTGATCCACAAAATGTTGATGGCAAAGGATTTGGCCGTGGTAATGTCATTGAGTATCGCAGTTTGCCGGTGAAACTTTGTCATATTGGAGATGATTATTGCCTTACATTATTGTATGACATTGTCACCTGAGCCCCATGCCTGATTACGGTCCAGCTCTTGCTATAGGCAAGATCAGTGAATACTAACTTCTGATCTTCTGATGGAATTAAGGTTAGTTTCAGGTAGTTGAAGGTATTTAGGTCGGGACACATTAGGCTCTTTTAAACTGCAGCACCTGGGTAGCCCTCCTGGAGCCCAAGGGTGATTAATGGGGCAAAAGGCACCTTTTAAATCACCCATCTGGCGATTTAAGGGGGATCCCGCCCCTACAATGACACATCACGTTCTCACCGGAAGCTCTGCCAGATGTTCGGATGCTGGCTGCCCAGTGTCACATGCATGCAAGCGCTGACATCACTGGGATAAGCAGGTCGGACATTTTCATTTTCAAATTGCCAGTGGACACGACCTCGGTAAGCTTAACTGGGTTCCCTGACTACCTCTGAGGTAGGTCAGGGACCTGGTTGGATTCTGATAGGGTTGACCAGGTCAGACCCTTTCTAACTGCCATGTAAGTGGGGTGCTAACCAGGCAAATTGCCCGGTTAACCCCATTTTACACAGCAGGTTGAAAGGGCCTATTGTCCTAGGGTGTGTCGAGCACATAATGAAGAGGTATTAACCATTCCAAAAATCTTTTCCCAAAGTTCCTCTGGGAGAAGTGACTGGAGTTCCAATTCCCAAACTCCTCTAATTTTATCATTGGAAATTGATTATTGTCAATGTTACCTGTTAAACCTTTATGGGAAGGATTCAAATGAAAAAGAGTATCAACCAAATCAGGTTGATATGACATAGGAAAATTAGGTAATGCCTTATTCAAAAAACTTCTAACTTGAAGATATCTAAAAAAAATTGTGACTTGGGTATATTATATTTGTTAGATTTTATATCAAAAGACATTAAACATCCATCTATAAACAGATCTGAAAAATAGACAATTCCTTTGGTTTTCCATAAAGAAAAGGCTTGATCCATTATAAACAATGAGAAATAATAGTTGAGATAAATAATACTAGATAAATTTAAAAAAATTAAATAAAAAAAATTTGTGAAATTGAAACCAAATCCATAATGTAAGTATTGGGTTAAAGGTGTATCTACTAATCTTAGCAATTGTAGAAGGAAGAACAGCTCCCAATAAGGAAGATAATGAATATCTCTGTACAGATTTCAATTCCAAAGCTGTCAATGAGGGCATTCAGGTTTATCTGAATAATATATCGAATATTAACTGCCCAAAAATAACATCTAAGATTAGGTAAAGCCATCCCACCGTCTTTCTTTAATTTCTGCAAATGAAATTTACTCAACCTGACATTCTTATTATTCCATATATAAGAAGAAATTTTAGAGTCAATATTGTCAGAAAATGATTTAGGAATAAAAACTGGATCTGCTTGAAATATATACAAAAATTTGGGTAAAATGATCATCTTGATAGGATTTGTACGACTTACTAAAGTTACGGCCAATGGAGACCATCTAGAAAGTGCTTGTTTCACATAGTCAGTCAAAGGGAGAAAACTACATTTGTATAAGTCCTTAATTTGTTTAGTGATCTTAACTCCAAGATATGTAAAGTGTTCTTCACCTACTCTAAAAGGTATATGCTCCTTAGTAATGTTTTCTGTGCTAATGTTATTCGTAAATCGTAATTCCCGGTGACCACTGAATATAACGGGAATAGTAGTGAGATAAACGATGAGCAAGATTAAAATTGCACCTTTAAATTACAATATCATATGCACAGCCTAAATGTATTTACATTTACATAGTTTCATGTGGTTAAAGTGAAAATTCGATTAGAAAACAATAGGATTTGAAATAAAAACATAACATTTTTACATTATTAGTTACAACATCGTTTGTAACTGAGCAGAAGCCTTGTTTGATTTTACTCCTTCTTTTCCTTTAATTACTATTTTTTTCCTCAAAGTTGTTATTATAGGTTCAGAAATACTAATGACCACAATATTGTAGCTAAAACACAAGAAAATTTGACAAAAGCAGTGACTATAAAAACACCAGCAGCAATGAAAACAACAGCGCTTGCTTGCAGACGAATCCACGTGGTGCAAAGCGTCATTGTAATTGGGTGATAAGGACGACAGCTCTGACCGGAGCACATTAGAAGGTTCAAAAAGTAAATTAGCAGAGTTTTAGTCTTATAGGTATATTGTTACACGTAAGCTGGGCTTACAATAAATGTTTTTGTTATTATAACTAACTAAAGGGATATCTTTATAAAAAATAATAAATTTCTGCTGAAACACTGCACAAACGTTTTATGGACTGTCCTTTTGGGGTCATCCCACCACCAGCCCCGCACCCCCCTAGTGACTCCAGTGTCCTGGGGAACCTCTGTAGATATCCCGTGACTGGGATGAAACATCCTCCATGTTTAGAATATGACCCTGCCAGGGGAGGGTTTCCCCCACGGTACCTATTGTTGACAGAGTGCCTGAATACCCCCCTTGGTCTAATTCCGCATTTTTGTCAAGATCAGTTACTGTCACCTCATTGCTGGATTTCGCATGTTTGGTCTATATTTAGATCGAGTGTGTGATAAGATATGGAGAAAATTGATCCTTGCCAAGTCCCAATAAGGGCATCTGCAAGAATGTTATTGGTGGGTAAGTGCTGCTCGCCAGCATTTTGATTACATCTTCCTGCACTTTACTTGATAATTGAAAACTGACTGATTGTGCAGTAATTGAATTTGTCCTCCTTTCCATGAACAGGATCTAACTGAACAATTTTCCACAGGCCAGCATTTTATTTAAACTGAAACTTTGTAGCTGGAGCTCGTTCTGGGATTAATTGTAGACTTCAGAAAGGGAAAACCAGAGGTAATCAGATCAAGTGATCATTGGAGAAAGTGAGCAAATCTAAGTTCTCGGGAGTCGCAATCTCAGACGATCTTCCCGAGACCCATCACACGAATGGCATCATGAATGATGAAAGCCTCAAGCCAGAAACACTGGTTATGTACATTTATCTTTGCTCTATAAAGTACACTGACCTGCTGAGTTTCTCCAGCATTGTGTTTTTAAAGAACTCCCACATACTGTCTGCAATCTGGCATGGTAATTGCAGTTAAAAGCAAATTAATTCTTTTTTATCTTCTATTCATCCACCCAAACAGTAGATCTTTCTCTTGACAGGCACAATGCAAAGATTGGGAGTTGGTTACGTTAAAACCCTAACAGTGTACAGTTCAGTCTCAATCTCAGACAGACTGAAAGGATCATGTCTCACGTTATAAATGAACATCTCATGTAGTATAGGAAGGAAATTAATTGCAGTTACAAATAGGATCATAATGTGTAGTCTAGCCCTTCAAGAAGTTACAGTATGTGGGAAGACCAACAAGAAGGTAAAAAGCATTTTGTCCTTTTACTGCAAAAAAGATTGAAGTTAAAGAATAGTCAGGTTTTTATTACAGGGTGTTGGCAGGGCCACATCTGGAGAACTGCACAGTTTTGGACCCTTATCTAATAAAGAAGGGTAGCAATAGAGACAATCCAGATGAGATTCACCGAGAAGAAAGGGCTTTCCTATCGAGAGACATGAGGTAGTTTAGGGCTTTATTCCTTTAGAAGAATGGGGAGGGGGGGGAAGCGTGATCTTATTCAAACAAATGAAACATAAAGTGGCTGGCAAGGTAGCTGCTGAGATGTTTTCACCAGTGGGAGAGGCTCAAACACAAATGAGGGGAGATTTGATGGAGGTATTTAAAATTATGAGGGGTCTAGACAGACTAAATGTAGGTAGGCTTTTTCCACTCAGGGTAGGTGAGATACAAGCAAAAAGACATGGGTTAAGGGTGAGAGGGGAAAAGTTTAGGGAAACATTGGGGGAAATTTCTTCACACAGAGAGTGGTGGGAATGTGGAACAAGCCGACAGCTGAGGTGGTGAATCCGAGCTCAATTTTAATTTTTAAGAATAATTTGGACAGGTCAGGGTTGGTGTTGGGGGGGGGGGGGCATCTGTGGGTATTGCCCCCCTCCAAGTGAGGTGCAATTCCCCCCCACCACCCAATGACCATCGCTGGCCAGACTCAGCCCCACCCCCTCCGGCGTCACTACCCAGACTGTGTTGCAGCCAGTCAGCATATTTCCACCACACATCGGTAGAAATTTGCCAGGGTTTCTGATGTCGTACCAAACCTCTGCAAACTCCAAAGGAAGTAGAGGCGCTGACGTGGTTTCTTCACGATGCCCTCGCTGTGCTGGGTCCAGGAAAGATCCTCCGAGATAGTGACTCCCAAGAACTTACATTTGCTCACCCTCTACAATGATCACTGGATTGTGCACTTCTGGCTTTTCTTTCCTGAAGTCAACAATCAGCTCCTTAGTTAAATAGATGTATTTAAGATGGAAATAGATAAATATTGAAAGATCAAGGAGTTGAAGGTTATGGGGAATTGGTACAGAAACATTAGTCAACATAAACTTTTTGCAGCAATTCCACAGGTCACTTCCATGTCAGAACATCTGTACTTGGAAACAGGAAACATTGGCTTAGCAATGCAGATATGCAATACCTCAACTTATTCCAGCACAGTAAACAAAACTGCACACCACCGCTTTCAAAAACATGATTCCAAAATACTGGGGATAAAGTTAGATTCACCCTCAAAGTGCTCCAGGAATAATTATCCAGTGTCCTCATTTAACCCACCCCTTTAATTGCAGACATTTAGTATATCTGCAGTAGAAAGGTTGGATGTCATCATTGATAATGACCATCAATAATGATATTTTCATATTCGTGCTTTAGAACATAATCTCTCTCAGTGGGCTGTTTTAGTTTCTTCAGCTTTGACTGTAAAATCATCAACAAATTGTAGAGTTAGAAAATAGCACGATGCATTATAGGCCTTGAGAGAATATCGCCAATGGTGTTCTGCACGCTCAGTATCATAATCTTCACTGAGGACAACATGGGCCACTTTCGCTGTGATATGAAATTTTATGAGAGTTATTGTCGAAAACATAATCACAATGTACAGTCTCATCCACCACACTCATCCACACAGGTCTTGATGGAGGTCGGTGACAGCCGTGGCATATTCATTCAAGTTTGAAAGTGAATCCTTGAATATAGTCCAGTCTTCACTCATTAAGGACATCTTTAAGAGGTGGTGTCTCAAGAAAGCAGTCTTCACTCATTAAGGACCCTCACCACCCAGGCCATGCCCTCTTTACACTGCCACCATCAGAAAGGTGGAACAGGAGCGTCCAATGTTACAGAAACAGTTTCTGCCCCTCCTCCATCAGATTTCTGGATGGGCCAGGAACCACCTTGCTTTTTTCTCTTTTTTGCTCTAATTATTTATTTTTAAATGGTGTATTTATAGAAATGTAACTTACGGCAAATTTTGTACCTGTAACGTACAATACAACAAACTTTGTAGCACCTGTTTATGACAATAAACCTGATTCTGATTGGAGTTTGTAGTGGGTTACAAGCATGAAGCAATGTCCTAGCAGGAATCGGATCAAATTTGTACAAGGATTAAACATATAAGCAAATATTTCCTTTTCAATCTGTGCATAATTCTCCGTTTTGTCAATTTACGAGAAGGATGTGAGCTCCAAAAGGTCTGAAATGAAATCTTTGTTGTAATGTCGGAAGATCAGAGGCCAATTTGTGCAGAATCAGCTCCCAAAAGCACCAGTGTGATAATGGCCGGATGAAGCATTGGCAAAGGAATACATTTTGGCCTGCGGAATAACATCCCTGCTCATCTTTAAAAAGAGTGGCGTTGGATTTTTGACATCCACCCATGAGGGTATTTAAAAGACGCAAATGTTTAGCACACACTCATTTCTGCACTGAAGCATCAGTCTATATTTTGCCATTTACATTTCCGGGATAAGACTTGAGCTCTGGGCCTCTGGTAATTGAGTCGAGAGGGCAACAACCCACTCAACCACAGCTGAATGGGTGGTTGACAATGTGCCCATTGCTGACAGGGCTGCACTGAGTTAGCGTCAGTATTCCAGACACATCGCACAGCATAAAGAGAAACACTAAACATAAGGCTGCTGCCTTAGTTCCATGTACAATGAAAGAAAAGTTATCTTTCTATGCCAGGACAGGCCATTTCTCAGTATTACACAAGAAATTAATATCTTGAGAAAAAAGAAGTAGGAGATGCCAGATTTGGAGTAAACGTGAAAAACAATGGGGGTAAAGAATGTGGGCTTGACTGCAGTGGGTGGTGCTTGTTCGAGATAACTACAGAGGGGATTTATGCCAAGGACAGTCAGGGTGGCATAGATTGAGACATACCTCAAGGAAGCATTAGCACATCATTTGCAATTGAAATCCTGCACAGACGCTGTCATTACCATTCCAATGAGCTAGGCTTTATGTCTTTGAACCTTGTGTGACACATTACCTGATCTCGCACCACTTTCCCATCTGCCACGGAGAAATAAGCAACATGTTTGCAGCAAGCCTAGTGGAGAGTTTAATATATCTCATCAATCAGACACTGGCACTTGCTGCAGTCTGTCATGTCGTTCCCACACCCAAGCCTCTTACCCCAACATGTGCTTGCTGTGAAACTGAAACCTCTTGAAGGCTAAATATCCTTTGTGCTTTACCTCACTCAGACATCGGTCTGGGAAGCATTGTAATATTCTTTCAGCGTGGCAAGTGGACATCAGGTTTGGACAAACTGATGTGCCCCAGTCTAATTTTCTTGGTCGCTTTTGCTCCATTTTCTTCCTGAGTTTCTTGACAAAACTTGCACACAAAAAGCAATGTAAGTGAGGGGAGTGTGTGGGCTGGGGATGAGGTGGGTGGCTATGATTAACCACTGTCTCCAGGTTCTTTGCTGAATACCGTAGCAATGGATCGTGACCCAAGGGGCAGTAGTGAATTTTTTCTCCATTTATCATCCTCTGAGAAAAACATCCCTCATCCAAATGAGCTCATCTGTACAAAGCCAGAAAAAATAGCAGATTCCATATGCTGAAGGTGATGGACATTTCCTGACTTTGTTCCAGTATTAAATATTTCACATGATGCTTATCAGTCCAAATAAACAAAGGAGCCTCCAAAGCTGGAAACATTCCCCCACGGCATATTCTTCTAACTTCTGTTATTCTGCTCTTCTGTCTCAATTATTACATTTAAATCCAGATTGTGTTCTACCTGTGATCTACAAACTATTGAATGTACATTGTAGGGCCATATTGCCGCATCAAGTCCCCGTCAAGTTTCTGCATATCCATTTGAATCCCTCACTTTTGCCAAACCCCTGCAAATTATTTTCCCTCAACCATTTAGGCCAATCCCCTTTTGAAGGTACTGATTGATTATGTTCCTAGCATTCATATAGGCACTGAGTCCAACTTTTTCCTGACATCTCCAATATTCACCTCCCCATTAGTTTACATCTTGAGCCATCTGATAATAGGAATAATTGCATTTAAGCCTTTTAAACCAGCCAAGGCAACTTATTTTAAAGACAACCCCATCCTTCCTCCGTCTATGCATGTGGCATGAAACCCCGCACCTTTGGAACAAGTAAGAGGAGTCACCATTAAGTTCTCTGAGTTATCGTGCATCTAATTCTTTCGGCAAGGTAAATACAGAAGAAAATGTTTGTTTATACCTCACCCATCTCCTATGTCTCCACACCTACTTGACCTCATTTATTTTGAAGATGCCCCAGTCTCTTGCTAGTTACACTTCTGCTCTTAATATGCTTGTAGAATCTCTTTGGATTCTCCTTTACTGCATCCACCAGGACTTGGCCTCGTCCCTTCTTTTCTTCTCCTGATTTCCATCTGATACCCCCTACAAACTTGAGATAAAATTCAGGTTTGAGTTGGAGTCAGTAAAACATCATCATCTTCAAATGATCCGAATAGAGCAATTAAAGGGCAAGGATTCGAGATGACAATGTCTCACTGACTCCAACTCAAAACCAAATTAATGGCCAGACATGTAATTTTGATTAAATGGAAAGGCAATGCTCCACCTACACATACACAATGGTTAAGTGAAATTGTTTACTTCAACGCTACGAGTATTGTAAGGAAGGTGGATGAGCTGAAGACACTTGGCAGTATGACATGGTGGCAACTAGTGAGACGTGGTTGCAGGAGGGATCTTACTGGCAGCTAAATATTCCGGGATTTCGCTGCTTTAGATATGATAGAATTGGTGGTGTAGCATTGCTCGTCAGGGAAAATATTACAGCAATGCTGATGCGAGATAGATTGGAAGGGAGGCGGTGTGGGTGGAATTGAGAAATGGAAAAGGAGAAGTTACAATTATAGGGGTGTCTTATAGACCACCTAGTGGGGAGTGAGAAATAGAGGAGCAAATGTGTAAGGAAATTGCAGAGATTTGTAATAAGCACAGGGTTGTGTTAGTGGGAGATTTTAATTTTCCTACTATAGATTGGGAAACACATTCTGTGAAGGGGCTGGATGGATTAGAATTTGTAAAATGTGTGCAGGATCGTTTTTGCACCAATACGTTGAGGTATCCACTAGAGAAGGGGCAGTGTTGGATCTACCATTGGGGAATGAGATAGGGCAGGTTACTGAGGTGGGTGATGGGGAGTACTTGGGATCCAGTGATTACGGTATCATTAGTTTCAATATAATTATGGAAAGGGATAGGTCTGGTCCAAGGTTTAGTAGGGAAAAACCAGATTTGAAGAGATGAGAAGGGATTTGCAAGGAGTGGTTTGGACTGATTTATTTTATGGGAAGGAGGTAGAGGAGAATTGGAAGTCATTTAAAGGTGTGATTTTGAGGGTGCAGAATCTTTATGTTGCTGTTAGGATAAAAGGCAGAGCCACAAGTTTGAGAGAGTCACAGTTTTCAAGGGAGATTAGAAAGTTGGTTCGCAATAAAATGGAGGCCAACATTAAATATAAGAAACAGCTATAAACAAGATCCTTGGAAAATACATGGATTGTAAAAAGAAGCTTAAGAAAGAAATTAGGAAAGTGAAAAGAAGGTACGAGGTGGCTACAGCGAACAGGGTGAAAGTAAATCCGAAGGGTTTTTACAAATATGTAAATCGCAAAAAAAGAGTGAAGGATAAAATTGGTCCCTTAGAGAATCAGAGCGGACAAATGTGTGTGGAGCCGAATGAGATGGGAGAGATATTGAATGAGTTCTTCTCCTCGGTATTCACTAGGGAAAATGATATAGAATCGTGTAGGATAAGAGAAGCAAAAGGGGAGATTATGGAAAATGTAGGGATTAGGAAAGAGGGGGTATTAGAGTTATTGAGGCATATAAAGGTGGATAAGTCTCTGGGTCCCGACGGAATTTTCCCTAGGATCTTGAGGGAAGTCAGGGAGGAAATAGCAGAGGCTCTGACAGTGATTTTTCAACATTCACTGGCGGGGTCATGGTGCCACAGGATTGGCGTGTCGTAAATGTGGTTCCTCTGTTTAAAAAGGGCTCCAGGTGTAGGCCCAGCAATTATAAGCTAGTAAGTTTGACGTCGGTGGTCGGAAAACTAATGGAAAGTATTCTTAGAGATAATATGTATAAATATCTAGAGGGGCAGGGACTGATCAGGGACACCCAACATAGGTTGTGTGGGAAAGATCATGTTTGATAAATCTTGTTGAACTTTTTGAGGAGGTGACTAGGAAGGTTGATGAGGGTAGAACAGTAGATGTAGTCTATATGGATTTCAGTAAGGCCTTCGATAAGGTTCCACATGGAAGGTTGGTAGTAAGGAAGGTTCAAGCACCAGGTATTAATGTTGAGATAGATGGGTTCAACGGTGGCTAGAAGATAGATGCCAAAGAGTTATGGTGGATAACTGTCAGTCAGGATGGAGGCCGGTGATGAGCGGTGTGCCTCAAGGATCGGTGTTGGGTCCCTTGTTTGTCATTTACATTAATGATTTGGATGATGGAGTGATAAACTGGGTTAGTAAATATGTGGGTGATACAAAAATAGGGGGAGTTGTGGCTGGTGAATATGGTTTTCAGGGATTGCAGAAGGATTTGGACTGTTTAGAAGAGTGGACTGAAAGATGGCAGATGGAGTTTAATGTAGATAAGTGTGAGGTGCTTTATTTTGGGAAGACTAATCAAAACAGGACGTATGCTGTGAAGGGGGGGGCATTGAGGAATGCAGAGGAACAGAGATCTTGGAATAATGGTTCATCATTCTTTGAAAGTGGATTCTCATGTGGATAGAGTGGTGAAGAAGGCTTTTGATATGCTGGCCTTTATAAATTAAAGCATAGAATATAGAAGTTGGGAGGTGATGTTGAGACTATTCAAGGCATTGGTGAGGCCAAATTTGGAATACTGTGTGCAGTTCTGGTCCCCAAATTATAGGAAGGATATCAATAAGGTAGAGAGGGTGCAGAGAAGATTTACTGAAATGTTGCCTGGATTGCAGTATCTAGAATACAAAGAAAGATTGAGTAGACTGGGTCTTTATTCATTGGAGCATCAAAGGTTGAGGGGGGATTTGATAGAGGTATTTAAAATTATGAGGGGGATAGAGAGAGTAGATATAAATAGGTTCTTCCCTTTGAGGATAGGTGAGATTGGAACGAGGGGTCGTAAGCTAAGAGTTAGGGGGCAAAAGTTTAGAAGTAACATGAGAGGGAGCTTCTTCACTCAGAGAGGGGTGACTGAGTGGAATGTCCTTCTGGAAGAGATGGTTGCAGCAAGGTCAATTTTGTAATTTAAGAAAAGGTTGGATGAGTACATAGATGTGCGGGGGTTGGAGGTGCGGACTAGAGGGGCCGAGATGGCCTGTTTCTGTACTGTAATTGTTATATAGTCATTAAAGAGTCAAATATTAGCTTCCAAATGAGATGGGCCCCATTTATGGACTATTAAAATAACCTAAAGAATTTGGGTTGTTCTGAAGCTTTGGTGCTGTGCTGTCCACCTCCAGGTTGTTGTCACTTGATTCCTGTGTGTCAGCTTTTAACTTTGCTTAATGATAGAGGTTTTGAATTATAAAGGTTTTTTTTAGTTTTTTTTTTCTTCTTTTGAATCTTACAATGCAATATATAACTACTCTTCAATTGTGCATAATGTAAACATCAATAAAATTACTGTTTTAAGATTCATTTAATCCTAGCAGTCTATACCTGTCATGACTCCTCCCTATTCTTGACCAGACCCTCGGTATCCAGGGTCATCCAGAGTTTCTGGCCGCTGCCAGCCTGGCCCTTCACTCTAACAGCAACATTCTGTCCCTGAACACTCTCCTTATCTCTCTTTTAAAATCCTCCCACTTGCCCGTCGTCCCTTTACCTGAAACCATCCCCTCCCAATCAACCTTTGCAAGTTCCCTGTCTAATTAGCCCTGCTCCAACTTCAGACTTAACCTTGTGAACTAGTCCCTAGCCTTTTACATAACTATTTTAAAACTAATAGAGTTATGGTCCTTGGTCCAACGATGAATCATTAAGGGGACTTCAACCATCACTTCCTAATTTGTACCAACAGCAGCTCCCTACCTCCATTCTCATGCCCACTTCATGGCTGATGGCACTGTTTTCATGCCTTGACCAAACTGAAGGTGATATCATCACCCAAACAGACAATGCACTCACACCACTTGAGCACAGATGGTCAGCCGTCCATCTGTCCTATGTTCAACCAGAACACTGAATCTCGATCATCTGAAATAAGACCATAAGATATAGGAGCAGAAATAGGCCATTTGGCCCATTGAGTCTACTCCTCCATTCCATCTTAATAAAAACCATAACATACTCAAAAACAATTAGTGGACGTGGTAGCATCTGGAGAAAGAAGACATGAGAACATTTTAGCAGGATGACTTTTCATTGTAAAAACACACAATACATGCTAAAGGAATTCAGCCGGTCTGCCTGCATCCATAGAAGGTTGCAGGCCTGAGCCCTTCTTCACGGTATGGAATGAAATGGCTTTTCATTGGGTTCGTTGTTTGGTGATGTACCAGATTCAAATTCTGTTTCTTTCCCCCATTGTCAGACTCCTGAATGAACCTCACAGTAAGGCGACCTGGTTAGCTGTCTGTAAGGGGTTTGTATGCTCTCTCTGGGTCTGTATGGATTTCTTCCCACTGCTCAAAACATACTGGGGTGATAAGTCAACTGGGTGTAATTTGTTGGCACGGGCTCGTGGGCCGGAAGGGCCTACTACCGTGCTGTCTGTCCAAATCTAAATTTTAAAAAATAGTAAAATGCTTAAAAGCCTTTGCTCTTTTCCAACAGATCTCTCTCTGTAACTGTGCACTCTGTACTGGTGCTTTTATCGCTGCACAATGTATTGGTTGGCTAACTGGTCTGCTTGCAAAACAAACTTTTTCAATCTACATGTGAATATACTTAAACTTTGCCATAGACTTTGCCACAAAATTCCAGATGATTATCTGAAACATTAAATCAGTCATTTTCATAGACTGGACTCTGCTATCAATACTTCACCACTGAAGGAGGTATTTGGCCGATCAGTCTCCTAACAGAATAACTCCATCGGTTCCATTGTCCCTCTTGTTATTTTCTGTATCACTACTGCTTTAATCATGTTGAGGAACTTTGGGGGACATCCGATGCGCTCTAGTATTTGCCAAAGCCCTTTCCTGCTCACGGTGTCGAAGGCTTTGGTGAGGTCAACAAAGGTGATGTAGAGTCCTTTGTTTTGTTCTCTGCACTTTTCTTGGAGCTGTCTGAGGGCAAAGACCATGTCAGTGGTTCCTCTGTTTGCGCGAAAGCCGCACTGTGATTCTGGGAGAATATTCTCAGCGACACTAGGTATTATTCTATTTAGTAGAATCCTAGCGAAGATTTTGCCTGCAATGGAGAGCAACGTGATTCCCCTGTAGTTTGAGCAGTCTGATTTCTCGCCTTTGTTTTTGTACAGGGTGATGATGGTGGCATCACGAAGATCCTGAGGCAGTTTACCTTGGTCCCAACAAAGCTTGAAAAACTCATGCAGTTTGGCATGCAGAGTTTTGCCGCCAGCCTTCCAGACTTCTGGGGGGATTCCATCCATACCTGCTGCTTTGCCACTTTTCAGTTGTTCGATTGCCTTATATGTCTCATCCAGGGTGGGAACCTCATCCAGCTCTAGCCTTAGGGGCTGTTGAGGGAGCTGGAGCAGGGCGGAATCTTGGACTGAGCGGTTGGTACTGAAAAGAGATTGGAAGTGTTCTGACCATCGGTTGAGGATGGAGATCTTGTCGCTGAGG
Organism: Narcine bancroftii; assembly: GCF_036971445.1. Lineage (NCBI taxonomy): Eukaryota > Metazoa > Chordata > Chondrichthyes > Torpediniformes > Narcinidae > Narcine > Narcine bancroftii. Next base: position 15,393,297 of record NC_091472.1, read on the forward strand.
AGGACTTTGCCGTCTGAGCTGCGCAGCGGGCTTTGGACTTGGGGTGAGGGGCCGTACACAGCCTTTAGAGCCTCGTAGAAACCCCTGAAGTCGCCAATGTCCGCGCTGAGCTGTGTTCGTTTGGCGAGGCTAGTCCACCACTCATTTTGGATCTCCCGGAGTTTGCGCTGAAGATGGCTGCATGCGCGACGGAAGGCTTGTTTCTTCTCTGGACAGGACGGCTTTGTAAGGTGAGCCTGGTGGGCAGCTCGCTTCTTTGCCAGCAGCTCCTGGATTTCCTGGCTGTTTTCGTCAAACCAGTCCCTGTTTTTCCTGGAGGAGAAGCCCAGTACCTCTTCAGTGGATTGCAGTATGGTAGTCTTCAACTGATCCCAGAGGGTTTCAGGGGACGGGTCCGTGAGGCGGGTTGCAACGTCGAGCTTTGCTTTGAGGTTTGCCTGGAAGTTTCCTCTCGCTTCGTCCAACTGCACGAAAACCAACAAGGTCGGGTCAGATACAGCAATGAGCTCTCTGAACCCTTCTCCATTAACAATGGCGTGAAGCAAGGCTGTGTTCTCGCACCAACCCTCTTTTCAATCTTCTTCAGCATGATGCTGAACCAAGCCATGAAAGACCCCAACAATGAAGACGCTGTTTACATCCGGTACCGCACGGATGGCAGTCTCTTCAATCTGAGGCGCCTGCAAGCTCACACCAAGACACAAGAGAAACTTGTCCGTGAACTACTCTTTGCAGATGATGCCGCTTTAGTTGCCCATTCAGAGCCAGCTCTTCAGCGCTTGACGTCCTGCTTTGCGGAAACTGCCAAAATGTTTGGCCTGGAAATCAGCCTGAAGAAAACTGAGGTCCTCCATCAGCCAGCTCCCCACCATGACTACCAGCCCCCCCACATCTCCATCGGGCACACAAAACTCAAAACGGTCAACCAGTTTACCTATCTCGGCTGCACCATTTCATCAGATGCAAGGATCGACAATGAGATAGACAACAGACTCGCCAAGGCAAATAGCGCCTTTGGAAGACTACACAAAAGAGTCTGGAAAAACAACCAACTGAAAAACCTCACAAAGATAAGCGTATACAGAGCCGTTGTCATACCCACACTCCTGTTCGGCTCCGAATCATGGGTCCTCTACCGGCACCACCTACGGCTCCTAGAACGCTTCCACCAGCGTTGTCTCCGCTCCATCCTCAACATCCATTGGAGCGCTCACACCCCTAACGTCGAGGTACTCGAGATGGCAGAGGTCGACAGCATCGAGTCCACGCTGCTGAAGATCCAGCTGCGCTGGATGGGTCACGTCTCCAGAATGGAGGACCATCGCCTTCCCAAGATCGTATTATATGGCGAGCTCTCCACTGGCCACCGTGACAGAGGTGCACCAAAGAAAAGGTACAAGGACTGCCTAAAGAAATCTCTTGGTGCCTGCCACATTGACCACCGCCAGTGGGCTGATAACGCCTCAAACCGTGCATCTTGGCGCCTCACAGTTTGGCGGGCAGCAGCCTCCTTTGAAGAAGACCGCAGATCCCACCTCACTGACAAAAGGCAAAGGAGGAAAAACCCAACACCCAACCCCAACCAACCAATTTTCCCTTGCAACCGCTGCAATCGTGTCTGCCTGTCCCGCATCGGACTGGTCAGCCACAAACGAGCCTGCAGCTGACGTGGACTTTTTACCCCCTCCATAAATCTTCGTCCGCGAAGCCAAGCCAAAGAAAGAAGACTGCTTTAATCCTCTCTCATACGCCCGTTACCTCCCCTTTGATTTGATTGCCACTTAATTATAATTTGCAGTATCCACACAGATCATCTTTGGGCTTCGAGAGGAAACCAGAGTACCAATAGTTAAAACAGGAACGTGCAATCTTCACACAGACAGTACCCAAAGTCAGGGTCAAACGCAGGTCCCTGGGATTGTGAGCTAGCAAATGCTAATTGCTGCACCACATTAACCTTTGTTTTCTGCCAAAATATCTTTTACCATGTAACGATCTGTTGAATGGTTCCATTCTGGATTTGTGTCTGGGGTTTTTTCAGGGAATGGAAAAAATGACCTTGAATAAATAGATTTGCCCACCTTTCCTTCCATTTTGCAATTGTGTGAACATGCTTCTTATTTTGACTTGAAATGAGGGTCTATTTCTGTAATGTTAACTTGACCTATCTGTCCATGGATGGAGACGGAACTGTCAGGTGTTGTTCAGTATTTCCTCTTCATCCAAGTGATCCTGCTACTTCAAACTCACACAAACCTTTTAAAAATGTCCATTTTACCCTTTGAACAAAGATTCCAGTGATTCCTTGAATTTTCTTCTTGTCTCTGGCTGCAGCCACATTTATAAATAGAGATATGTTTCTCTGTCACTCTAGCCTTTTTGGATCGGGAGTTTATCGGAAAGATATCTGTACCGAGGGCAAGATACGATAGCACGGTCCTTATGACTTGAGTTGCTGCATTCACAAGCAGAACTAGGTTTGATCTTCCACTTATGCTTTAAATGGACATTGCTTCCAGGAGTGGGAGAGTCCAGTACCAGAGGACAGCGATGGAGAGAGATTTCTTCAGCCATAGGGTGGTGAATCTGTAGAATTTGTTGCCACATGTGAAGGCCATCATTAGGTAGACCTGAAGTGGAAGTTGATAGGTTCTTGATTAGCATGGGTGTCCAAGGTTGCAGGAAAATAGGGATGAAAGGAAGAATACATCAGCCATGGCCATATTCCTATCTCTTAAGATCTCATGTTCACATTCCATATCAATCTGCCCATGTCCTTCGGGAATTTGCCCATAATTCATGAATGGGAACCTTGTTTTGTTCAGTTTTCAGTTTTCACCGTCACTGGAGAACTTGATATGGGACCATAAAGGGTCCTTACAGAGAGTTGGGGTTTAAGGAGTTGTTGTGGATAGGTTGTTCCGCGTTACTGGTGATTGGCACAGACTTTATCTTTTTGTGGCATCTTGAGGGAAGCTTGTCAGCACCTCTACTTTCTCAGGAGTTTGCGGGGGTTTGGTATGACATTGAAAGCCTTGGCAAACTTCTACAGATGTATAGTGGAAAGTGAGCTGACTGCCGGCATCATGCCTCATAGTGGGGGCTTTTCGAAGTGGAAAGCCCTGCATAAGGTAGTGGACATCACAGGCAAAACTCAAAATTCAAGATTCTCAAGATTCAATTTATTGTCATTTAATGAAAACAGTGTCTTATTGCACAAAATTTGTTTTTGCCTGTTGTAAGGCAGAAATTGCCTGAAGCGCCTCTTACAGTCAGAGAAAGAGAAGCAAAAGAGAGTCCCCTCAGAGTCACCAAGTTTCTGTAGTGCTCATGCAGCCCCCACAGCCACACAGAGTCCAGTCCAAACCATCGGCGACCCGAGCTCCATATCCGAACCTCCAACACAGTTAGGAGCCCTTCAGCATCCTGGCACCCTTTCGAATCCTGGTTCCGATACTTGGTACCCCTTCAGCCAATCTTGAGCCAATCTCCAGCAGTCTGCAGCCTGATGTGAGTCCTTTGACCACAGTCTCCAACACACCACTGCCTCCATAAGTTCCCCGCCTCCAGTCACCAGCAGCCCACCCCCTGTTTGGTGCTTTCAGCCACAGAGCCCCCTCACTGGACTACTGCCATGGACACCATCCCGTAGGATCGTCCCCTCTGCTTCTCCTTCTCAGATGGGTTGGGGGGGTGGTCTCCCCATTTTCTTGGTGCCCTGCACCAATCCTCCACTTCCCCAGAATCTGCAACCCCTCAAGGCTGCTTTGGCCCAGACCCTGCGATCGTGGGATTTTAAATAAAACTATCTTCAGCTCCTTTACACCCCGTTCAAAACCTGTACAGAGCTGACAGCAGTCAGACCAGGCAGCTGGACCCTGTGGGAGCGCTACGTCTCTCCTCCCCACTGCGCTCACGGTCTGCCTCAGTGGCAGTGCTGCCGTTGCAGCAACTCGCCACCATCACAAAAGTCTACAATGGCCCATTGCTGACGGAGAGTAGCAGCAATTATCAGGGATCACACCCTCAGGGCACCCTCTGTTCTCGCTGCTGCCATCAGGAAAGAGGTGTCGGTGCCACAAGACTCGCACCACCAGGTTCAGGAACAGCTGCTACCCCTCCAACATCAGACTCCTCGACAACAAACTCAATCAGGGACTCATTTAAGGGCTGTTACATTGCACATTATTTATTATTGAAATTTGTTATCTGTATTTAAGTTTGCACTTCTTTATTGTTTACATTTTTCTCTTTTGTAGGCATGTTCTTTCTTGAGTACGATTTATTTTGGACCACCGATAAGTAGAAATTCTGCCTGGCCCATGGGAAAAAGCATCGCAGGGTTGGATTTGATGCCATGTATATACTCTGACAATAAATTTAAACATTGAACTTTTTTGAACTTTGATGGATGTGGGGATGTTCAGCATTTCTTGGAATCGCAAAGTTTTGAGGGGTCCAAATGGTTGTTGACGAAGCCTGAGGTGGATTTGGTTTGGATTCTCCATGCTTTGCCATTAGAAATTACATACGAGATGCTTCAACAGACATCTATCTGTTCTATTATCCTGAATCCGTTACTCAACAACAATTTTCATTCATATGGCTCACGGAGTTCCACAGGACATTGCCAACAGAACCTGACACTCAACTGGTACTGCAGCATTAGAGAAGATATTGGTGAGAGGTGGTAGGTTTTAAGCTGTGGCTTAAAAAAGATAAAAGAAATGGAAAAGTTTGTGAACGGAATTCCAGAGCATTGGCTTCTGAAGGCTCATTGGGCCAAAGAAAGTGAGATTACCTTTGAAGAGCCAGATGTCAAGAAAAATAGCTAATTCAGAAGTGGGGTGAGTGGGTGAGTAGAAATATTGGTTATTGATTCACAATATTTGTTTTACTGGAATTCATTGTTAAAGAAGTTTAGAAAATCTTAAGACAATCAGAGTCAAATGGCTTTATGATAGAAAAATCAAGTTTGACGAATTCAACCATACAACCATTTACAGCACAGAAACAGGCCAGTTTGGCCCTATTAGTCCAGGCAAAACATCTTCTCCCACCTAGTCCCTCTGACCCGCATTTGGCCCATAACCCTCCACACCTCTCTCATCATATACCTATCCAACCTATCCTTGAGTATTAACGTCGATCTCGCTTCTACCTCCACTGCCCCCACCACCCTTTGCGTGAAGAAATTTCCCCTTACGTTTCCCTTAAACTTTTCCCCTTAATCCATGCCCTCTTGTTTGAATTTCCCCCACTCTCAAGGGGGATTCTATCTGTCCTCCTTATAATTTTGAATACCTCTATCAAATCACCCCTTAGCCTTCTATGCTCCAGGGAATAAAGTCCCAGCCTGCTCAACTTTTCCCTATAACTCAAACCCTCGAGATGTTTGAGGATTGCAGCAAACAGGACAGACAAAGGGGGATTCAGTTGATGATAGATTTGGATTTCTAGTAAGCTCTCAAAACATTATTGCACGAGACTCTTAGACAGGCTCATGGATGAAAGTAAAGTGGGGGGTTATGAACTGTGAGGAAGGATAAAGTGATCATGAAGAAGATTAAAATATATCATTATACAATTTTGTGGCCAAAGGGTTAGTACTGCGCTGATTAATAATAAGATCAGAGCACGTGTTTCAGGATTCTACATTAAAATATATTGGAATGTCTATCAGAAATCAATTTTGAGATAGGCAATCTGTAACTAACGAGGCTTTAGTTCAGGGGCCTCAACTATTATTGATTTGAATAAAGGGACTGTGTGTGAATTTGATGATGATGAAGAAGACACGGGAAAGTGTTGGTGTGGAGGCTAAAACTGGATTAGCCATGATACTACTGAATGGGTGATCAACCTCAAGGTTCTGACTGACATATACCTGCTCTCAACCTTCACACTCAAGGATGTGGACTTCAGCGATTGCCTATGCTTAGTGGCTTGAAGTCCTAAACCATTTGAGTTAAGATTCAATCACCTTGTTGTAGACCTAGTGCCATGAATGGATGAAAGTATTGAAAGGCTGCAAATATTCTTTCTTCATGAATGTTAAATACCAGTTGGGATTTTACTGCAATAGAATATTTTCATGATAGGTTTTTATTGCAGATTTATTTCATTGACTTATCTTAAATGTTCCAAATGGTTATTGAATTTATATGAATTTACTTGAATCTATATCTAAGAATAGAGCTGATATTTAATTTGGCTGGATTCTCAAACCAAAACAAATCTCAAAACACAGGGCCATCCAATCAGGATTGAGGTGAAAAACCATTTTTATAATCAAATGTTTTATAGAAATACAGCACAATAACAGGCCATTTTGGCCCACGAGTCCATGCCACCTAATTACATTCAATTAACCTACAACCCCCGGTAGGTTTCATTCAGTGGGAGGAAACCGGAGCCCTGGAGGAAACCCACGCAGACACGGGGAGCACTCCTTACAGACAGAGATGGATTCAAACCCCGGTCCCAATCACTGGCGCTGTAACGGTGTTGTGCTAACTGCTCCGCCAACCGTGTGAAACGCTGTAGCAGATTGACAGTCAAGACCGAGATCAACAGATTTTTAGGTGTTAAAGGAATCAAGGAGGTAGGAATTGTGCAGGAATGCAATCACTGATAAAGATATTGAATGATGGAGCCAAATGGCTTATTCCTTCTTCTGCTTTCTTATGTTTCTAAACTGGGCTTACTTCACCCAGTCTCCAGATTACACTGGAGAACAATTTTTTTTCAAAATGTTTGCTTCCTGAAAAAAGAAATTGGGGATTATGATAGATAACTTCAAGCTGAACACAAAGCTAATTTAAGATTTGCTGTATCACATAGGAAGTTGGAGAAACATTAAATTAACTTTTATTTAATCGCATATTGATGCTGACATATTGCATTAGTTCAACTGACCTAAAAATATTTTGCCACTGATTTTCATTTGTACTCAGCATCTAATGCCTCTCGAGTCAGTGTCCAACAATAGTCGGCCAGCATTGATGGTTTCCATTTGCCCTGATACCCCTTTTCCACGCTCACAATGTCACTGATGGCACCAGGATCAGTCGGGAAGATGTCCAAGCGCGAATGCAGAACATGAATTTCCAACGGCATGTTGCACTTTGAGGTTTTGTATGTTTGAAGTAGACTTAAAATATGCTAGGAAATCACAAAAATATCTTAGAAATGGAACATGATAGAAAAAAATGTAAGGTGATTTTTGTGATCAGCAGTCCAAAATCCATAAAATACACCCAAAAATGTTCAGGAAGCAAAATCTTTGGTCCAGTGTTATCAGACCGGGAACCCAACTCCCATGTCTCACGATTTGCACAACGCTGGACAATACTATAGAGGCATTTCATTTAAAAGTGACAATTTTACTGAAACAAAACAAAAGGAAAAATTCCTCAGCAGGTCAGACAGAATCTGTAGAAAGAGAAGCAGAGTTAAAATTTCAGGTCAGACTTGAGATGTTCATTCCATTTCATCTTCCACAAATGCAGCCTCATCTGTTGAATGTTTCGGCATTTTCTTTTTTGTTTCAGATTTCCCGTGGCTTCCTTTGATTGCTAATTTTATTATCATGGTAGCCAACCTGCAATTTAAAGTCTACCCATTCGATCCATTAATTTCACTTTAGGTTTCTCTGGCTTTCATTACTTTCACAAATTCTTGTGCTAGCAGGATGAATCATTTATTTTTTGCTAGTTTGTCAGTGCAGTACTGAAGGAATTCTGCCCTATTAAGTTACAATAATTCGATGAGATGTCACACTAAGGTCCCTTCCATCTATACCAGTAATTCAGCAGGGATCTTCACCACGTTTGCCATAGAAGTTCTTCCAACAATCATGGCTGCATCTCCAACTCCGTTAAAAGCAGATGGTTTTATTGCCAAATCTCTACTAAACCTTGTTCCTGAACAGCAGTCACTGCACACCTTTGTGAATTGGGCTTTGAGGGATTTCATTGTGAGCTGTGAGCGGATTTGTGTAGTATTATTGTTGACTTAGAAATGGCAGAGGGATTTTACAAAGGCAACTGAAAGCGAGATAAAACTTTTAAAAATTGAAATTATTCTGTGCTATTTTTGAAAAAAATAATTTGCCTCAAAGATTCAAAACCTTGGCAGTAGAGCCACCGAATGCGAATGCACACTCAATAACTGACCCTGATCTGATCAAATCCTGGAGCCGCCACCATCTGCCACCCTTAACTCTCTATCGATGTGCTTGTCCCCCACCATCCTCCGTTCATGCCATAATTATGTTCTCTCAGTGCTGTGTATGAATGATGTGCTCGGGTCTGACTGGCCGATCACTGGCCAGGAAGCATCTGTTGCCGGCAGGACACGAAAGCATCTGCTGCTATTGCACCCCTCTCCCAGAGTACCACGAGAAATGGCTTCATCCAAAGGTGCCTTTGTAACTGCAATTGTGGGCTGCAGGCTGTTCTCTGTGTCATGAATGTAGCCTGGTGAATAAATCTCAAGTGTACATTGGATCTGCAAGGTTCCCAAAGCATTTCAGATCTTGTCCCTATAATTCTTAGGAATGACTTGCATTCCAATAAACTGGCAGTCTTGTGATTTGCCAAAAAATAAAGGACGAAGACATTATCGATATGCGTGCTCTTTACACAAAGCAAAACTCTTGTGAACTGAAGTCAATTTGAATGCCCTCATACTGGCTTCTGAGAATGCAAAAGAATCTAAGGATTAGTATTGTTATATTCAGTTTCTCTCAGTGATTAGCAGGGCTGGGGATGGGGTTGGGGGGAGGTGTAGTTAACCATTGCAAACCATGATTTATTTGACTGATTTTTAAATACCTTCACCACGGGCTCCTGATGGACATGGGCGTCTTCAGCTGTCACCCTGCCTTGTCCTTATGTCAATGTTGTGAGTTCGTACAGAGCTTCTCCTGGGAACTTTCAGATAGGAGTTTCCAAACAGAATGCACTGGGTCTCCAGAGAGTTACATTTAAATCATGGCAATATCCTCAGTCTCATTGTCAGCAGAGAATAGCCCACCCCATGGGGTAGGATAGGGAATACACAGCAGATGTTGGTGATAAACCCCGTTTACATTCTAACACGTTGCAGCACCATGCACCTTTCTGGAGAAGTCATGGAATGGTTCAAGTGCAGGGATGCAGTAATATTGCTGGGTAATAATTACTGCTCATAACCTGATACTTTCTCATCAACAAAGCTAGAGAATTTCACAAACAATTTAAGGTAAGTCCGTTTATTTTTAAAATGACTTATTTTTAGGAAAAACCTAAATTAGGCTCAAAATAAAAGTGATGGGACCTGGTTTCTTGATTCACTTTACGGCCAGAGGGTTTCCTCTGGAAAGGAATACACTCCGTAGTGTCTGAATTTTGGCAGCTTTGTTTGCCTACGTTCATTGTTGAGGCCGCACCACGCAGGCTTCTCACGATGTGGCCGGAGCTCCCCTGCTATCAGCTGTCTTTGTCCAGAAACCGGTGCATTTTACTTGTGCTGAATTTTAATTGTTTCTCCAAATGCTCCCCCCCCCCCCCCCAGCAACAACCTTAACCAGTTTCCCTCGCCCAATCACGAGGGACCGAGGGGGTCAGGCTGGAGTAGCACAAGGAGGGGTGGGTTCAGGCATTGTGCTTTCTGACAGGTGACCAGTATCCCAGCACAAAGAGTGGGTCAGAGCCCGAGCCAGATCTCTTTTCTCAGCTTCATGTTCTCCACTCCTCACAATCTGTCCAAATTTAACTCGCCATTGAGGATCTTAGCTGCAGAAACAGCTTTATATTCACTAATCCAGGCAGAAGTAAGAGTACACACAGAGACAGGTTCGAAGGCGGGACACGACCATTCTTTTCCACCCCTGCCTCCAGTGAAAAGTCTTCAGAAAAATCAGTGACAAGATTAATCAGCCTGTGGAGCTGAAACACATGCTTGACTTAAACAAGCCTTTGCAGTGCGAACAACTGCTCCAAGAGTTCCCTTGTCATGCTAATGCAGATTAGTGCAAAACTCATTGGTTCTTCACTGAACAGGCCAATTAATTCAAAACAATCTACATATGCTAGGCATTACCTCAGAGACAGTCAGAGCACTCCATACATTGCATGGGGAAATTGTATTACAGTACCCTTTCTAACGCTCCGACACATTTCAATGGTGGTCGACACACAAACCATGGGGTGAAGGGGAAAGTCTGCAGTGAACACACAGTGACAACAATATGTTCTCTTTTCTCATCTGTTTTTGGTGCCTGTTTGATTTTGTGCTGGGGAAACAATAACCACAAAGAGAGGAATGGGCTGTCCTTCTAACTAGATGTCCATCATAATGTTGTTTGGTCAGTGCTCCCAGCTCAATGGCTCCATTAGCGCAGTTCCCTTTTACAGCAGGGCACTATGTTGATATCTGCAAGGTCACTTTATTCTTTAGGAGGGAGGCTGGCTTTCATCTTGATACTACTCCAAGTTTATATTTGTTTGGCTTCCCGGACAGGCGTTACTGTCTTATTGAAATTCAACAATACAATTTGCTCTGCTCTGAAGACCCTGAGGATGTTTTTACAATGTTGGCAATGCTACATAAATTCAAGCTGGTGGTGGTAAGGGTGTACTACCAGAGACTGCACAGGAAACAGAAACTCCTTTTCTCTTTGTGTCTTCCAAACTGGTCCTCCAAAAATAAAACAAGGATGAACTGCAACTTTTTCTTGATCCCTGAGGAACCTGATTAGGCGATAGACTAACCCACCTGGACGAGAAGCTGCGCAAAAGTTCCACAGTTACAAATCTAAATGAAAATATTGCAAACCATGGTCATAGGCTCCGACAAAAGTGATTGGGTTTCACGAAAGCAGGCTCTGTAAAAATTGGCAGTGGGTCGGCTAATAATTAATATGCTGAACATTTTTTTTAAAAAAAGACTAATTGGTGACCATTTTCTGCTTGGTTAAGGATATTGTGTTTGAACATTATGCTTGGATCAGCAATTCCATACAATGGTAAATAATGAGATGACACTTGCTATACCAAGCTCAGAAATGTATGCTCAGATCAGAAGTTAATGGTGGTCAAGAAGATAAAGGAACAAAAGATGTAAACAGATTTTTGTGGCCTGGTGTCTAATATTCTATAACTCATGCAACATAACAGTAATTTGGTTTAACATGCGTGCTACTCAGTGCTTCATTGGGGTCTATGGTTTGCCCTGTGAGGCAGTGAAGCATGCAGATGTTTGATCCTTGGTTGATGCTTTGTAAACTCTCAACTGAGGTGGAAGTAGGAGTATTACCGGTGACCTCAGTGTTACTGCAATAAAGGACAAGAAAAGTCGGCCTGGATTCCCATGGCTGGAAACTCACTGGGAGGCATTGGGTGAGGTTGGCATCAGGCTCCGTGGTAATGTTCGTCAAGCCTGCTTGTCGTGCAGAGAATGAGCACTTACGAGGTTATCAGAAGAAAAACAGCGAAAGAAAGAACACTGGAAAAGGGAGAAAGGGAAGAAAGAGAAAAAGGAAGGAGCGAGGGAACGAAAATATCACAACCTCAGGATGTATCAAAACATTTTCCAACCCAATGAAGTACTGTATTTTTGAAGTGGAATTATGTGTCATACGGTGGGTGGGGGGGGGGGGGGGGGGGGGAGGGGGGGGGACATCCAATTTGCTGCTGCAAACAGAGGAGAAATGACCAGTTGGTCCGCTTTTAAATGCTGGTTAAGAAATAAATATAGGCAAGAATGTCAAGATTTTCTGATATGGTATAGAGCCATATAATACTAGAGTATCAAAACAGGCCCCTTCTAGTCTGTGCCTAAACATTTTTTGCCTAGTCTCACTGACCAGCACCCTGTCCATAGCCCTCCATACCTCTCCCATCCAGGTATCTGTCCAAATGCTTCTTAAAAAGTTAAAATTGAGCCCACATTCATCACCTCAGCTGGCAACTCGTTCCTGACTCCCACCATTCTCTGTGTGAAGAAGTTCCCCTTACACTCCCCCTAAACCTTTCCCCTTTCACTTTTAACCCATGTCCTCTGGTCTGTATCTCACCTACCCTCAGTGGAAAAAAGTCTACCGACATTGACACTGTCTATCCCCCTCATAATTTTAAATGCCTCGATCGAATCTCCCCTCATTCTTTTACACTTCAGGCAATAAAGTCCTAACCTGTTTAACTTTTCCCTGTAACTCGGTTCCTGAAGACCAGGCAACATCCTAGTAAATCTTCTCAGCCCTCTTTCTGTCTTATTGATATATTTCCTGTAGTTAAGTGAACAAAACTACCCGTAATACACCAAATCTTCCCTCACCAATGTTTTATACAACTTTACCATAACATCCCAACTCCTATATTCAATACTTTGATTTATGAAGTTCAATGTGCCAAAAGCTGTCTTTACAACCCTATCCACCTGTGACACCACTTTCAGGGAATTATATACTCACCTGTGAAGGTTTAATGACTCATTCAAAAGAAGTATTTTTAAAGCACTCTCAATATATTGGAGAGCGGCAGCAATCATCAAGGATCAAAAGATCACAAGACAAAGGAACAGAACCAGGCCACTAGGCCCATCGAGTCTGTTCCTTAAATCTACACTAAGCTACTCTATACTAGTTCCAATTTCCAGCCTTTTCCCCATATCCCTTGATACCCTCACTTATGAGATACTTGTCTATTTCTTGTTTAAATACTCCCAGAAATAGATCCACACCACCACCATACCACACCACCCAGCACAGGCTCTGTTCTCGCTGCTACCATCAGGAAAGAGGTGCCAGAAAGACTTGTACCATCAGGTTCAGGAACAGCTGCTACCCTCAACAATCAGACTCCTCAACAATAAACTCAATCAGAGACTCACTTAAGGACTTTATTGATTTTTTTTCTTTCTCTGTTGCACAGTCAGTTTGTTTACATTTCTATTTGTTTACATGTTTTTTTTGCACGACCAATAAGTGGTCTTTCTGTCTCATCCCAGAAAAAAGTATGTGAGTCCAATGTGCATACGCTGAAAATAAGTCTGAGTCTGAGTTTCTGCCGAAATTGTTTGTTCTTTTCACTCAAATGTGATTCTATCGAAGTATTAGTACATCTAATAAGAGGTGGTGGTTATTTGGAAAGACAGTAAAGCTCCAACACTCTGGTATTTTCACAAATGTAGTGGTGCCAGCTGAGCAAAATGTCCACGCCATTTGATGTTACTTTCATTGATCATATTATAATAACTTTTCCAGTTGATCAGGTTTAAAGGGAGCACAGGAACCAGTGTCCTTGTGAGTGGAGAGAAAGTGCTGGAACCAGGCTGCACTGAGTGAAAGGAATCACAAAGTGCTGGATGCTGGGACGTGAGAAGGGACCTCTGGAAGGGACCATAACCAGCATTCTGTGGTGAGCCAGAGCGGTGGTGGGGGGTGGTGGGGGGGAACAATGACAAGGTGCCACTGTGAGGATAACGAGATATTGAGAAAACAAATGTCACAATGTTCATTGATGAGATTGTATATATCTGACTGACATTAAGAGTGTAAAAAGACAAACAGTGTTTCATCTTGTATTTGTATATGTGAGTTCTTAGACAACACATGGATGAAGGAAAAGGTTCTTTACTTTAAAGCTGATGTAAACAGCCCATGAAGCCATGCAATGAGGCTGCAAGCCTCCATTACAGATCTAACATACTGCAGTCTCCTGCTCTGTATCAGCCCCTGCTGGCAGCCAAGTATAATCAAACGGGAGCTATAATCCTTAAGGCATTGCTAGCTGCATTGCAACTATGATCACTATCGTTACATCTCCCTTTCTTTTTTTTTAAAAACTTTATTTAAAACTTTTTAAAACAACGTAAAATCGATAACAACAATTTTTTTATACAATATAGTAAACCCCCTCCCTACCCCCCCCCCTCAGCCAACCCCCTCAAGGGGAGCCAATAAAGAAAACATAAAACATATACAATATTTTAAGATATTTCCAAACACATATATTCTAAATAAGATGACCACATTTTAACAAAAAAAGAGTAATTATCATGTAAATTATATGTTATTTTCTCCATATAAATACAAGATCTCAATTCATTATACCAATGAGCTAAACAAACAAATGCAATTTGAAATTTATCCAACCTCAAGCCAGTCAAAGAAACCATATAACCCAACAAAAGAATCTCTGGATCAAATTACCATTTGATCTTAAATAATTTCTCCAAAACCAGCCTAACTTTTTCCCAAAATGGTAGTTTGGTCCTGTAATAGGGTACAACCATTTTGGGAAAAAGTCAGGCTGGTTTTGGAGAAATTATATCTCCCTTTCTTAAAACAAAAGTAGTTTACTTTTAACTAACATGTCTTCTTTTAACTTGAACACCAAGAACTTACATTTTCATCATTATCAACATTGTTAACAATTTTTAAACTTGTTTTGTGAGTTCACATTTACCTACACTAAAACTTGAAGAGCAAATAAGATAGCTCTACTTCATTCTAGACAAGAGTCTTGACATTTGCTCAATGAGTCTTTTCGGAGGATTCACATGTCTTGACAATTTCCTGATAGATTGTCCTTGAATCTGAGTTGTTGCCTCAGACGATGTCTTCTCAGAAGTGCATACAGGTTGTTCAATGGTATCTGTCTTTCCATCTACTGTGGCTGGTTCCATTTGAAGATCTCGATGATTTCTTCACAGAAAAGCACCTTTATCTGTTTGAAAGGTGTATGATCTTGGTTGGACTTCACTAAGGACAGTTCCCTACTGAGTCCATAAGTTTGTTTTATCAGTAGGTTTTTTTGTTCCTCTGTCAAAGTAATATTCCTGCTTTTCTTTCAGTTGTTCTTTGAACTTCCTCACTTTCTCCCCCTCTTTTGTTTTCAGGAGGTTCTCCTGAATGGGTAGGTTTGATCTTATCCTACATCCCATAAGGAGTTGTGCTGGTGACATACCACACTCGAGCGGCGTTGTGCGGTATACTAGCATGCTCTGGTAGAAGTCCATTCCACTGTCTTTTGCCTTGTTCATCAGTCTTTTCACTGTCTATACTGATTTTTCCACTAGACTACTTGTCTGTGGAAAATGAAGATTTTATTTCCTTTGTAGATGATGTCTTCAAATACTGATAGTTCCAGTCAGGTGAGCAGTCCTGCTTCATGTTGGGCCGTCCATCCAAGATGATTTTTCTCAGTTGTCCCAGTGTTTCATCTTTGTTTGTCTCTGACATTATGAGCTCCAATTTTGCATCTGATATGGACAGTGCATTTGTGATCATGTCTCATGTCCATGAAGGGGTTCACGTCTTCATCCATTTTGGTGTTTGCGGGCTCTCTTGTGTCAACAGCTCTAGACAACGTGTCTGCTGTGTACATTAGCTTATCCGGAGTATACACTACATTCAGTGTATAGAGTTGCAGCCTAATCATCATTCTTTGTATTCTAAGTAGACATTCATTTAATGGCTTTTGAAACAATGCAATCAAGGGCTTATGGTCTGTCTCTACCCTGATTGTTTGTCCTGACACAAACTGATGAAATCGTTCACTGTTGTATGTGATGCTGAGCAGCTCCTTTTCAATTTGACCGTATCACGTCTCCTCGTCTGTCATTGAACGTGATGCGTACGCAATGGGTTGCCAGTCATTATATTTTTGGAGAAGAACTGCACCAAGCCCACTATGTGATGCGTCTGATGATACCTTGATGGGTCTCGCTGGGTCATAAAACCTCAGAACTGGTTCCTCTGTGAGCAGTTTCTTTAGTTCTCTCCATGACTTTTCGTGCTTGTGATACCACTCCCATTCAATGTTCTTTTCTGTTCGTCTTCTCAATGGAGCCATCTTTTCTGAGAGGTTGGATATGAATTGACCCATATAGTTGACCATTCCATTAAACCTCTGTACATCCTTTTTGTATTGAGGCCTTGGCATGTTCCCAATGGCAGACACCTTTCTGGGATCTGGTCTGATGCCCTCCCTGCTAATAATATTTCCTACAAATGTTAGTTCTGCCACCCCGAGCTGGCATTTCTCTCTATTCAGCTTCAGGTTTGCTTTCTTTGTTGCTTCCAGCACTTCCCTTAGTCTCTCATCATGCTCCATTCTCGTGGTTCCCCAGACTATGATGTCATCCATTGAGATATCACCTCCATTCAGGTGCTCATAGACCATATGGATAGTTTTGTGATACACTTCAGAAGCTGAGGCGATTCCGAATGGTCACTTTAGGAATATGTATCTGCCAAATGGACTATTGAACATGCACAGTCTTGAACTTGCTTCATCCAATTTCAACTTGCTGAAAAACTTTGCATTTGCAAACTGTGACATGATTTCTTCACGCGTCGGAAGATTAAAGTGATCTCTCTTTATTTCTCTGTTCAGATCTCTTGGATCCAGGCAAATTCTAAGCTTTCCTTTCTTTTTGTCCACAACGAGGAGTGAACTCACCCACTCCTTTGGCTCATCTATCTTTTGAATCATGTTCAGGCTTTCCATCCAGTCCAACTCTCCCTTTAGTTGCTTTTGAAGTGCAAATGGAACTTTTCTGCATGAATGTATTATTGGTGGCACACGTTTATCCACTCTGATCGTGTGTTCGCCTGGAAGGCAGCCTAGACCATGAAATAAGTCATTGTATTCTTACATGAGTTCATCATGACTGTCTCTCCTTCACTTTCCACAACAAGGACTCTTTTTACCAGGTTCAGTTTCTCACAGGCTGTTAAACCTAGTTTGGCCTGTACATCCTTTGGTACCACGATGAATGTTAACATGTGCTCTTTGTCCTTGTGTTTCACTTTGACCATGCATTCTCCTTGCACTGGTATATCGGTACCTGAATATCCTGTCACCTTCACTTTTGTTCCATACATCTTTGGTCTTGGTTTAATCTTTTTAAAATCAGTCTCTGATATTATATTAATTTGTGCTCCAGTATCCATCCAATTTAACTGAAATGTATCTGTCATTCACTTTTAATCTCAACATCCAGTCTCTGTTTTCTTTCTTGTTTTCAGTCACAACATCTACATAGAATTCCTCTCTCTCCCTTTCATCTACTGCATGAACCTTGCTTTGATGCACTTGGTTCCTTCAGCAACGGGCATAATGGTTGCTTTTGTTGCACATATAGCATGTTTTACCATATGCTGGATACTTTTTTGTTAGGTATTGTGTACCGTATCGACGACATTTTTGTTCGTTGGCCACGCCCCTCTTTCCACTTTGGCACGCTTTTTCTTAAATGGTTTATGTCCGTTCTTGCTCACTGCATCCACGTTGCAGCTAGTTTCACTGAACAGCTCTTTTACCTGCAATTTTACTGTTTCTGTAGCCCTACAGAGTGCTGTGGCTTTTTCTAGGCCTAGATTTTGCCTTCTTAGTAATCTTTTCCTTTGACTATTATCTGGAATACCATACACAAGTCTGTCTTTTATCAGCGAGTCAGTCAGTCCACCAAATTCACATGTTTTGCTCCTGTTTCTCAATTCAGTCACATACTGATCAATATTTGCTTCCTTTTTCTGTACACATGTTAAAAATTTGTGCCTCTCAAACATAACATTATGTTTAGTTATGCAGTGTGCCTCAAACTGTTCCATTCTTTTTTCCAGTTTTATTTTGTCTCCTTCAGCAGTAAATGTGAAGTTATTATACGCCTCCAGGGCTTCATCACCCATGACATGTAAGAAAACTGACACTTTTACTTCATCACTTTTCTCATCAGCTCTGATTGCCACTAAATACAATCCGAAATGTTCCAATTTTTAGCCACATTACCTGTCAGCTGAAGTTTCGCTGGTGGATGTAATCCTTCCATTTTTTCATTTTGTTAGCTTCTCTTCACTGATCAATTGCTGACTTTAGATTTGACCTTTTAAAGTATTTCCTTTTAATTTCCTTCATCCCACTTATGACACCATGTTTCACCTTGTATTTGTGAGTTCTTCGACAACACATGGATGAAGAAAAAAGTTCTTTACTTTAAAGTTGATGTAAACAGCCCATGAAGCATGCCATCAGGCTGCAAGCCTCCATTACATATCTAACATACTGGAGTCTCCTACTCTGTGTCAGGCCCCTGCTGGCAACCAAATATAATCAAACGGGAGCTATAATCCTTAAGGCATTGCTAGTTGCATTGCAACCATGATCACTATCGTTACAAACAGTTTTCTTGTTTGCAAATAATTTTTTTTCTAGAAAAGATACAGTACCACTCCGATTATCCCAAATGGTCGGGACTAGCCTATGTTGGATAATTTTATTTTCAGAGAACTGGTCATTTATTAAAAACAGCCCAAGAGCAACAGCAAATCATTTGTAACAGTGTTTAAACAATAACAAACAACAAGGGAAGGCTTTTTAAGCATTAAAATAATGTTTAATTCTCACCAAAAAAAAATGGTGGCTCCCGTCGATCACCAATACCTCCCCACTGAGGTCCCGCTGCCACTGAGAGCCTAAGTTTCTCGTTCCTCCCCAGGAACCCGAGGTCCGTGCTGTCGCCGGGAGCCCAACATCCCCAGTCAGTTCGGCTCAAAAAAACTTTTGGATAAATGAGGATTTTGGAGAATCCGATTTGAGATAATCGGAGTTGTTCTGTATGTCTAATGTCAATGTGTAGAAACAAAAAGGTGTCACTCTTGGTAATGGTGTCAATGAGGGAACAAGGTAACAATGTAGATTGATGGGAATGTATGGATATGACTAACATGAATATTAAAATTCTTGAATGGCTTTCTTGTCTGTATTTATTGTGAATAAAATATATTTTTGGAAAAAATATTCCTCAGTGAAACCAGATACAGAAACATCAGAATTTCCAAATAGTTGAAGAATGGATTTTTGTAAACTCCCTGTACATTTTTTGAATAAAATTTTACTTTTGCAGATGACGAATTTGACAACCATATGGATTATAAATTCCAACTCTGTCGGTTTCTCTTTTCAGTTTAAAACATCACTTATCAGTCTTGAGGTTTCATTTCTCAGTTCCCTAAATATTAGCTATGAATATGCCCGAGATGAGATGTCTCAAGCAGTAAAATATTTTTATACAAGTGCAAGGCTTTCCTTTCATATAGCAATGTTGATACAGTAAAAGTCCGAAAATCCGGACTGCTCGCGGATTGGGTCGGTCCGGATTTTTGGATTTTCCGGACTCTCGGGCAGTACTTTTAAAATTCATATTTAAGGAGGAATAAAGAAGAGATGAGCAGGTATATTTTGATGGTTCATTCATTAGCAAATACAGGAGTGTGGGTATGACAACAGCTCTGTATACGCTAATCTTTCTTTCTTTTTTTTAAAGTTTGAGAGTCTTTGAAGAGTGTTGTCCAGATTTCTAGCATCCAGGTTTTTGGACTTTGACTGGAAATGGTAGGTGCTTCACTCACATTCAATCGCTTACGAATAGGCCAACCTGAATGAAATGAGGCAGTGGCAAAATGTGATTAATGGCTAATAAATGAGATAGGATTCCTCAGGGAGATTCCAGTATTGCGACTGAGTGATGGAGAAAATAATCCGCTCCTTGCATGATCACTGGCTTTGAGATGAATGCTTCTGAATCAAGATGATAACCTAATGTACGACAGCCCAGTTGGGAACTTGTCGAGTGCTGGACTCAGCAGCATCCTTAGTTTCCTACAGTTCTCATCTGTTGCGGCACCAGACGCCTCTGGCACCGTGCTCACCTGTTGCCAGTTCTTTATTGGGAGCCAACTTGCATAAATGGTTTCTTCATTTATCTGTGTTTCAAGAAAAGCTTCACTCAACGGAAATGCCTGCGTCTGCCCCGTGTGGAAGATCCACTGTTAGTTTAACAAGAAAAAAACTAAATTGGTTTTCTTCTTGAATTACTGAGTATGCATTTCATTATTATCGACAAAGGAATTTTGACCTTGCTACTTTAACAAAGCAGGAGAAACATCTGACATTTGCCAGCTGTCATGCCTATCCCACTGTCTGTGATTTAAGATAAATACAAACTGTGAGAATTTTAAACGTAATTAAATATTTATGCATTGTCTAATGCGAGAGCATTGGTTACATCAATGCTTTCTTAATCCAGAGCTTGTGAGTTCATAATTTCAGATTCAGATTTCAGATTTATTGTCAGAGTACATACAGGAGATCACATACAACCCTGAGATTCTTTTTCCTATGGGTGAGGCAGAATTATCACTTAGTGGTTGTGCAAAAAAAAACTGTACACAGTGTACACATGTAAACAAATAAATTAATTAATGTGAACAAACTGACTGTGCAACAGAGAGAGAGAGAGAGAGAGAGAAGTAACCAATAAAGTGCAAAATTAAGAGTCCTTAAATTGAGTCCTGATTGAGTTTGTTGTTGAGGAGTCTGATGGTGGAGGGGTAGCAGCTGTTCCTGAACCTGGTGGTGCGAGTCATGTGGCACCGATACCTCTTTCCTGATGGTAGCAGCGAGAACAGAGCGTTTGCTGAGTGGGGTGGATTCTTGATGATTGCTGCTGCTCTCTGACAGCAGCGTTCCCTGCAGATGTTCTCGGTGATGGGGAGGGTTATACCTGTGATGTCCTGGGCTGTGTCCACTACCTTTTGCAGGGCTTTACACTCAGAAGTATTGGTACCCTCACCCCCCCTCCCCCCCAGGGACAGTGTCATGGAGGGGCATTCACGGGCTATTCCCCCCAAATGAGTTATTGTGCCCCCCCCACCCACCTGATCCAACCGACGCTACCGCCATCACCCCCACCACCCACGCCCATCACCCTGGTCCGACGCTGCCACCACCACCCTCCTCCTGGTCCAACACCACTGAAAAATCAGTGTGTTCCCCCCCCCCCAACAATTGTTACCCTCATGGACCTAGATTAGATTTGTTCTGATGCCGACTCTGGTACCCCCATACCAGACCATGATGCAGCCGGTCAGCACACTTTCCACCACATAGCTGTAGAAATTTGCCAGAGTTTATGGTGTCATACCAAACCTCCACAAACTCCTGAGGAAGTCGAGGTGCCGATGTGCTCTACTTATCCCACCATTTTGGGAAGTGTTACTGCAATTAATCTGCCAAAAGTAAGAAGAATTAACTCATTGATCATGCCTCCCAAAACTACGCCTCGATAGCATTAGAGCCTTGTAGCTTTTCTGAGATTATGTCTCTGATTGAAATGTTTCTGCAGCTCATCTAGTTTTAACAAATTGCTTCTCTGCGTTTAGTTTTCTGGCGGTGAAGGTTTGCAGAAAACAGCAAGGCCTTTGCCAGGATCCAATATGGTATGATTGTCCAAAAGGTCAGATCGCATGGGATCCAGAGTGAGCTGGTCAATTGGTACAGAAGTGGTTTGATGGTAGGAATAATGGGGAGATAGTAGAGGGTTATGACTTGAAGACCTGAGACTAGTGGTGTGTCGCAGGGATCGGTGCTGTGTCCACTGCTGCTTGTTACCTGCATTAATGACTTGGGTGACGATTATTAAGTTTGTGGCTGACACCAAAAATGATGGCATAGTCGGCAGCAAAGTTAACGCCATGTTGTTACAGTGCCAGCGACCGGGGTTCGATTTGCTCCAGTGAAAATTGATGGGGAGGGAGGGGGGAAGGGGTAAAACGACTATTACAAGCAACTTACATTTGAGATGAATGTGCAGGAAGTAGACGTAGGCGCACACAAGATTGTGAGAATCTGAAGCTAAACTCATTCATTTGGAGGACCCAGCAGGTTGAGCAGCATCTGTGAAAGAAAGGAACTGTCGATATCTTGAGCTGAAAGCTGCATTGAGACTGAAGAGAAGCCAGTGTATACTGGGGGGGGGGGGGTCATTTTCATTGATCTTCCCTTTCTCTTGCGCCTGCCAATCTACTGCCTCTGTCCGTCATGTTTCAACTCCTACTGGTTCACCTATTGACCACTGTACCACCCCTCCTACCTTATCCTCCATACACTACCTTCTCTTCTCTACAGGTCTGAAATGTCGACCATTCTTCCTCTCCCACTAATGTTGCCAGACCTGCTGTGTTGTTACTCCAGCAGACTGTGTCTAGATAAAGGAGTCAGTTTGCTATGGAGCACAGGAGTTTGTCTTATTGTACAAATCTAGGAGATGGGTGTAGGTCGTGAGTGATGCCAGGAATTTAATGCAGGAAAAAAACAAAACACTGCAGGTGCTGCAGTCTTGAGTACACAATGAGAAGGGCGGCATAGTAGGCTTCGCAGTTAGCGCAGCGGAGTTACAGCGCCAGCGTCGGGACTGGGGCTCGAATCCCGCGCTGCCTGTAAGGAGTTTGCATGTCCTCCTCGTGTCTGCGTGGGTTTTCACCTGGGGACTCTGGATTCCTCTCCCACCCTTCAAAAATGTCCTGTTGTGGGTCAATTGTGTGTAATTAGGTGGCACAGGCGCATGAGCCGATAGGGCCTGCTCCATGCCTAAATTTAAATTATTATGGAGAAACTCAGCAGGTCAGGTAGCATCCGTGAGTAGAAATGGTCAGTGAAGTTTTTCGGGTCAGAACCCTTTATCGAGATTTTATGTAGTATTTTTCCAAACAGAATTTCAATAGTTACCTTTTATGTCCACTTGCATATTTCAGATTTCAGATTTATTGTGAGAGTACATACATGGCATCACATACAACCCTGAAACTCTTTTTCCTGTGGGCGAGGCAGAATTACCATTTCTTGGTAGTGCAGAAAACACTGTATACACCGTATACATGTAAACAAAGAACTGTAAACAGATAACGAATGTAAACTAACTGACTGTGGAATACAGAGAGAATTTAAAAAATCAATAAAGTGCACAAGTAAGAGTCCTTAAATAAGTCCCTGATTGAGTTTGTCATTGAGGAGTAGCTGCTGTTCCAGAACCTGGTGGTGCGAGTCTTGTGACACCCGTACCTCTTTCCTGATGGCAGCACCGAGAAGAGAACGTGTGCTGGGTGGGGTGGAGTGCAGCATTTAATTGTACTTGGCCTTTGGAAATTGCTTATTTGCCAATAATAGCTTAGAAGCTCCTGTACAGATTGGTTCAGAAATTTGGAAATTCAGGGCTGCACTCTAAAATCATAATTCACAGAAAGAATGAAGGACAGGATAGAATTGGAACCCGCGAACTTTTTTATTGCGGAGGTGCAGCTAATGCCAGCACAAGACCTCCGTGGAACGGGAAACTACAGATGCGACGACCTGAAGCGAAACACGGTCCAATTTACTGGAGGAACTTAGCGGGTCGACCAGCATCAGTGGCAGAAACAATTCAGCTCGAGGCTTCAGCCAAACCTCTTCATCCGCTCTTAATAAAGGGATCCAGCTTGAAACAAGGACCATACTTTATTTCTCTCATTGAGGCTGCTCTGAGTTCCTCCAGCAGTTAAACCTTTTTTAAAACTTTCAAACCACAGTGAATTGAAGGCCATATTAATTGCATATAAGGTTACATTTGCGCTGTCTCCGTTTCATATCGTTAATGAGTTGATAATACCTGATTAGAAAACTAAACTCAGAAAGCTCGATTGCTACCCTGCCAGAAAGAGTTAACTTCATCTGAGTCACACATTCCGATTTTAAAGAAACTGCATTAAAAATACTCGACAGCATTCGTCAAAATGAAGCTTAAAATCTGGACCATAAATCTGAACAGCATTGACATCCATCTGAATAGTTATTTGGAAGCACAATAGGTTGCAATTAAGAATAGACAGCTGGATGAAAGAAATTAGTCTAGAGTCACAACCCTCAATTAGGAGTGTGCTACTTCTCAATTACTGCTTACATCTAAAAAAAGACCTAGTGAGCTATTCTGTAATGAGCATGAGGGCAGCTGCATAACTATACTTAAAGCTATGTATAATGAACAGGTGTTCTAGAGCTGGGAATGAGGTAGTCTCCCTTACTGTAATATGTTCTTGAGATATTTTTTCCTGCATGTAAGATGAACTAGTACAAAGTGAGATGGTGGTAACTCTATATTCTACATTGATCTGTGGAATTATACAGTAAATTCAGCATCGATTCTGGCTAATAGGTTGATTGTGTGATGTTGCATAGAGACCCTTCAAAATACTCAGATTAACATTTTGGAACTGAAATGCAAATTTCTACACTCAGAAAGTGGTGAGTGTATGGAGTCCCTGCATCCCCAAGGGCCCATCTCCTCAATTGTCAGGGAGGCAGGCGCATCAGCGACTGCACTCACTGAGAAGACTGACGTGTCTCCATTAGGTCATCCTTCTGTAGGAGCTCCATCAGGAGTGTCCTGGCCGGCTGCATCACACTGTGATATGGTGGTGGCAGAGAAATGGATTGGAGGTTATTCCACAAGACCTTAAGAGTGGCGGAGAGGATCACTGGAGTCTCCCTCCAGTCCCCTCACCCCATCGATGTGATCCTACTGAGATCGTTGTCTGAAGAGGATGCAAAAATCATTGGAAAACATTTCCACTCCACGCACAGCAACTTTCAGCTGCCGTCAGTAACGAGATACAGGAGGATCAGAGCCAGCACCACCAGGCTGAAAAAAGTTTCTTCTCATGGGCAACCAAAGGAACTGCTCACACTAACCATCTGAGATTCTCATATTTATGAAACAAAATTGATTTATTTGTGTGCATGAATCAGATGACAATAAATTTGACTTGGCCAGTCATCGATTCCGTTCAAAATTGAGATCAACACAGTTCCAGACATATTCGTGCAATTGGCAGCTATGGGGATGTGGCAAGAAAATGGCTTAGAGGTGGAATATCATCCTTGAAGGTTGAGAGGGGATTTGATAGAAGTATTTAAGATTATGAAAGGGATAGACAGAGTGGATGTGGATAGACTATTTCCGTTAAGAGGAGGAAAGATTAAAACAAGAGGACATGAGTTAAGAATTAAGGGGCAGAAGTTTAGAGGTAACATGAGGGGGAACTTCTTTACTCAGAGAGTGGTAGCCGTGTGGAATGAGCTTCCGGGAGAAATAGTGGCGGCGGAGTCAATTGTATTATTTAAGAAAAGGTTGGACAGGTCTATGGATGAGAAGAAGATGGAGGGTTATGGGCATTGTGCAGGGAGGTGGGACTAGAGAGGGGTGTTTGGTTCGGTGTGGACTAGAAGGGCCTAATGGCCTGTTTCCGTGCTGTAAATTGTTATGTTATATGTTATCTCATAGAGTGATAGAGTAAGCTCAAAGGGCTGAAAGGCCTCACTTACATCAACAATGATGAACTGTTTTGAAAGGCTAGTGATATCAACTCCTGTATGAGCGGTGACAGGGGTCCATTCTAGTTTGCCTATCGCGACAACAGGTCCACAGCAGATGCCATCTCATTGGCTCTACATAAATCCTAGAATCATCTGGACAGCAAAGGCGCATACATCAGGATGTTCTTTATCAATTACAGTTTGGGATTTAACACCATCATCCCCTCAAAACTGATCGGCAAACTCTAAGACTTGAGCGTCAACACCCCACTGCGTAATTGGATCATGGATTTTCTCATCTCCAGACCACAATCAGAGAGGATTGGTAAAAGCTTCTCCTCCACAATCTCCATCAGTACTGGAGCGCCACAGGGGTGTGTTCTTAGCTCCCTGCTTTACTTGTGCACTTTATTGATTTTCTTTGCTCTTCCTGTATTGCACAGTCAGTTTGTTTGCATTCATTATCTGTTTACAATTCTTTTGATTATTTACATCTTCACGCTGTGGGCAGTTAATTTTTTCACTACAAATTAGTGGTAATTCTGCCGCACCTGCTGGAAAAAGGAACCTCAGGGTTGTATGTGATGTCATGTGTGAACTCTGACAATAAATCTGAAATCCTCCCCCTATCTCTTATATCTCTCTATTCCTTTCTCACTCATTTCTATGATCTTGCTGAAAATGAAATTATCGTCCGTACATTTATTTCATCAACTCTTTCAGTAATCAAGTCCTCCCTTACAACTTCTCTGATCTAGATTAAGGAGTTCCAGTTTGTTCGAGTTTATTTCTAGATATTAAATTTAGCACATGCCATTTCTGCCATCGAGTCCATGCCGCCCAATTTACACCCAATTCACCTCCACCCCCGATACATTTTTGAACGGTGGGAGGAAACCGAAGCCCCCGGGGAAAACCCACGCGGACACGGGGAGAACGTACAAACTCCTTACAAACAGTGCGGGATTTGAACCCCAGTCCCAATCGCTGGCGCTGTAAAGGCGTTGCCCTAACTGCTGCACCAACCAGGCCATCCCATGTTGATTGGAAGTAAATTTTTTAATACCGTTTATCAAAACTTTATTTTCTGTTTGACATTTCCAGTCCAATCTGGACTTTGAAATCTAACTACCATGCAGCCCATTCCAAAATTTCACTACCTCACTTTCATCCTTAAAACCTACATCTTTAGCACAATGTCCCAGTATTCAACTAGCAATACACTATGATAATTACAATACCATAGAACTTTGAAGAGGATTAGAGTCCGTCTTGTGAAATGGATTCCATGATGTTGAAATTATTTGACTAATCAATCATTTTGTTACTTGCATAAAATAATACAATCTTTAAACTGTTATTCACAACTTAACTTCGGGGAGATGGTATTCTGATTATGTATAAAATTTGATGTTTTACGGAAAATGTATTCCCTAAAATTCAGTCTTTCAAAGTGTGACTTAATAAGTTCCAATCACAGTGAAATGAGAGTGAACACAAACTTTCATTTCTGCCTTTATTCAGTGAGTCAGAAAGTTGTTTGGAAATATTTGGATCTAACCAAGAATGCATTCGTGAATTACTGAAGTAAAACAGGAAAGTCTGCAGACACCGTGGTTGAAGTAAAAACACAATGCTGGAGAAACTCAGCCGGTCAAACAGTGTCCTTTATGTAGCAAAGGTAAAGAAGCAAAACCAATGGTTTGGGCATCAACCGATTTGCTACCTGACCATTACATATGGCTGCAGCTTTTCCAAAGGGCTTAAATAGCTGTGAAATTCATCAGGAAATCAGGGCGGCACGGTTGGCGTTCAACGCTGTTACAGTGCCAGCGACCGGGTCCGAGGCTCGAATCCCGTGCTGCCTGTAAGGAATTTGAACGTTCTCTCCATGTCTGCGTGGGTATCCTCCGAGTGCTCCAGTTTCCTCCCACCCTTCAAAAACATACTGGGGATGGAGGTTAATTGGTGTATTTGGGCAGCATGGACTCGTGGGTCAAAAGTTGTAGGTCTAAATTTTTTTAAGTATATAATATCCTGAGATTTTAAGAGGGCAAGCTAAGAAATCGTTTCTTTCCTATTTTGTTCTGACATACATGAATAAGCCTTAAGACTTAAACATGAAGCAAGCAATAAGGCACATGTGAAGGATGGCAAGGGGGAAGATGACGAAGGCAAGTCAAAAGGCTGCAGATGCCAAAAATCTGAAACAAAACCAGAAAATGCAGGAAACGGCTCAGGCAGAGAAAGGAACACACAAGATTGAAGATTCTTCCCAAGGTTTCAGATCAGAAACTAAATTATCGGGGCTGGGAACTAAAATGGTGGGAAAGGGATGATCTTTGGAAGGAGAAACAGAGGGAAGGTTTGAAAAAAATTGGTCTGACAGTACCAGAGAGTCCATCTGTTCAATGAAGACAATTGCAGGGGAAGAGGGAGTTGGAGGACAGAATGTTTGAAAGAAACACGGCTGGAAATCCCACAAGTTAGTTTGGTATGATGACATGATGAAGCAACTCGAAGTTGACCTGGGAATTATTGAACCCTGGGAGAAAAGGGGGTAATGGGAGGGCATACTGTGGAGAAAGTGGAGGCTGTGTTTTGAATAGGTTTTTGGAATTTATGCAGAGAAGTCAAAAAGGGTGGGTGTTGAAGACTAATTTCCACCGCCCCCCCCCCCCCCCCGACTTTCCTCTCCAGGACAGGGGAATAGTGTTAAAGAAGTCAAGCTTCATGGAATGAATGTGTAGGCAGTAAGGGAAGCATCATCTTTCCAAGGAAAATTCATGCTGGTGAGATTAATATCACATATATTAAACTAAAAACATTATGAGCTCAGATCAATGGAAGTACTGCAAGGAGAATAGTGAGACTCGTCAACATTTCACTGATAGATGAAGAAGAGTTAAGTTTTGATCACTAAATGTGCTATTTGTCCAGTACATGCATGTTCTACAGCAAGCTGTATTGGACTGTTGTATCCTCAAACAAAATATAACTCACGGAATAGTAAAGTGACAATGAATTTAGAGTTTAGATCCGAACTTAAAAGTTACAGCCATTAAATGGATAGAATGATAATATCATTGAATCTTCAACTTACAATCAAAGCATTGAGCTCCTATTGGCACTTTTCCAATTCTCAAGAAACTGAAAGTGAAACCAACAATCTTCAAATTTAGTTGATATCCCAGGAAACTACTGATTAACATTTAAGCTTAATTATAACCTTGGTAACAATATAAATCCCTTGTATATTTAATCCCATCAAGGTGAGGTTCAGGCCTCGGTCAAACAATTACCAAATGTGCATAAATTTCCCATAAGGAAAATGTTTATTGGTTTTGCCTTAGTCCACAGTTTTCAGAGCTTGTGTGATAGGATAGGGTGGGATGGAGAGGAAGGAATCAAAAGACTGGCAGAACTTCTGCATTTTCCTGTTTAACCTAGTAACATTCAGCAATATTTATGGAGTTATCTGAAAACTCTCCCCTAACTCCTGCCTAAGAATAGCATTGAATATCTGAGAGACATCATCCCAAAATGGGATTAGTACAGAGCAAAGGAAGGAACGGGACAAAAATGAGGGTGTTCACATTTTACTTTCCAGCCCAGAATCAAATCCTGTTTACACTAGAAAGTAAAAGTACAGCTGGTATACATTCAGCTAAAAACAAAATTCATACTATGAGTCAAACCCTTAATCACAAGCCCACAGATCAATCCCCTTTAAACAGGAAAAACTCATATACTGTGAAATAAAATAACAAGCCAGAGGGAGTTGAGAGGTCAAATATCCCCAGTGCAAATAAAGTTGGAAAAGAAAAAGTTGCTCATCCATCACATCGCAAGGGCGCTTACTTCATCTGACAGAGCAAACAATGATCCATTTTGAATGTCTTTGCCAGTCATTTTGCAGCTGGATTATCCTTCCCGTCCACACCGCCCAACCCCACTTTAATGATCACTGTCTCACCTCTACTAAACCCTCAGACTTATCAAGAAATAAATTTAGCTACTGTATAAACAGAAAATGCTGGGAACTCTCAGTAGGACATGCAGCATCTTTCAAAAAGAGAAAGTGGGCCAACATTTCAGGTCAAAGACCCTTGGTCAGACCTCCATCCATCAAAGAATCTTTGGCCTGAATCATTAGCTCTGCTTCTCTTTCCACAGACGCTGCATGTCATGACAGGTGTTATCCATTTTAAGTTTTAAAATTTAGACATACAGCACAGTAACAGGCCCTATTGGCCCACGAGCCTGTGCCGCCCAAATATGCCAATTGACCTACAGCCCGCACACGTTTTGAAGGATGGGAGGATACCAGAGTACCCAGAGGAAACCCATGAAGATATAGAGAGAGTGTCCTTACAGACAGAGCTGGATTCAAACCCGGTTCGCTGGCGCTGTAAGTGTTGCGGTAACCGTTACGCCAGACTTCCAGCATCTGCATTTTTTTTTAAAAAAACAATCTAATACCTTCCAGAGAAATGAAAAGTGGAAAATTATTCTGGAGGATCTTTCAAATTATGTTTTGTGCTGTGTAAAGCTTCTTATTTAAGGTTCATGAAATACAGCCAGGAGAGTTCAGACTTTGAATGATTATTTTAAATTGGAATTTTATCAATGTAACTACATTATTGTACCTCACTCGTTTTCATTCAAGTCAAGCCAAGTTTATTGTTATCTGACTGTACAAGTACAACCCAAAAAAACAGCATTTTCCGGTCCTCGGTGCAAAACGTGCAGACACACAACCAGACATAACTCACATACAGACAAACAATACAAATACAAGACAAGTATTTCTTCTATACACATAAATAAATATTATTTCATGAATATGAGAATCTCAGGTTAGTGTGAGCAGTTCCTTTGGTCCATTCAACATTGTCACTGCCTGTGGGAAGGATTAGTACTGTTGATTTCAGTGGTAGCACAGACGTAGGCCCTTTGCCCCACCACATCCATGCTGACCTTTTTTGGCCCCATATCTTTCTACGCTTGCCTATTTAAGTACCTGACTAATGGATGGTTCAATAGATAAAAATAAATGGAGCGAAAAATGTAAAGTGGCTGCCTAAATGAATATGGTGCCAAGTCATTGAGACGCGAGTTAGGAAAATAACGAGTCAGGCATCTTAAAAATACTGTCTAGGTTGATTTGTTTAACAAAATCCATAGAGGAAATCCAATTAAAAATAAACAGGAAAGCACATATGCAGTGAAAACATCAGCCTAGCACAATGTCAGAGGTCAGTTATTCCCTGCGCAAGTAGAGACAGAAACAATATTAGAACTTCATGGAGTTATATACACCAATTATATTTATTATTATAAATTTTTGAAACTAAATCAAATTGTGTCGCAGGGTGATATTCAAGTTTAGGGAGTTGCAAATACCAGTTGAGAACAACCAACTGCTGGGAGCAAGGGAGGTGAGGGGTGGTGATGAGGGTGGGGTGGGGAGATGAGTATCTGTGGAGCAGAAGGATTTGTCAATGTTTCAGGTTGAGTCCATGCATCAGGATTAATCAGATCCTAGACCCGTCCTCCCCACCCCCACCCCCCCCCCACAGATTCTGCTCGAGCTGCTGAGTTCCCCTAGCAGTTAATTTATTGCTACAGATTCCAGAGCCTGCAGTCTCTTGTGTCCGCAAATTCCAAATGTTCCATTTGAAAAGATGCAACGGCCAGACCACAAGATAGAGGAGCAGAAGGAGGCCACTTGGCCCATCGAGTCCATTCCGCTATTCCATCATGAGCTGATCCATGCTCTCGCTCAGCCCCGCTCCCCTGCCTTCTCCCCATAACCCGGCTATTCGTTAAATCAATGTATAAAAGTTTAAGGATGCAGAACAGAACCTCGATAGAAAGAACTGAGAAGCTCGGGCTTTAGTCTGATAAGAATGGAGTTTGGAACATAAAGTCGAAGGATGGGAAAACATTTAGTACGCTTGGCAACAAGAATGGATAAAATAGAACTAGTGGAGAACATCAGAAAATTATAATCGATTTCATTTATTTAGAAAAAATATTTATAAAACACTTTTCTTCAGTAACAAAAAACAATGCAAACGTCCAATAATTTTTTGCACCTGTTTCTATAAATACGAATATGTACAAAATATAGAATTCAAGTGCCTTTTCTTTTTTTACATATATAGCAGAATTTTAAATTATGTGAAATGAACCTCAAGAACCTTGAAATGCACAAGCAGGTTTGAAAAAATATTTTGGCGCTTGAAAGAATACTTGTGTATCCTCCTCCTCCTCCTCCCGCCCATTAGAAAATAGTTCGTGTCCAAAGGAAAGGCATCGGAGGCAGCAAATGCATCTCGAGCTCGAGACAATCTTCTCATCCTTCTCCTGAATTTACACTCAAAGGCAGTGCAGGCTTTCTGTTCAGACATTTTAAGTCCTTGTCGAGAATAGAGGAAGCAACTGTTGGTCCATAGTGCAATGGATTTTCTTCTTTCTCAAATGCCATTTAAAGTCAGTGCAACAGGTGAGAGCACACGTCCTGGCTTGCTGTCTGTCCTTCCGAGTCTTCTTGCCAGTTTCGGCACAGATACCAGTTCAATCTGAGCAGCAGTTTACTGGAGAAAATCTCTTCTTGGCAAGGCAACGATGCTTTGATTATTGTCCTTCCATTTTACACCTGCGGAGAAAAGCAAATAGATTTACTGTCAATTGTTGGCCTTGGCCACTTTAACTTCATTGTAAGTAAAGCCCGTGTTGAATTAGCAAAGACTCGTCACACAGAGGAATGGTTACAATACAAGCATTAGTTTTTAGTCTTTACTTATGGGAGTGCGAATTAAGGAAGAGAAAAGTATTAACCTCAGTTGCAATTATACATTCATCTTTCTCTTCTGATATAACGTACACTGACTGGTACTTGGTGTCTTTTGAGGCAGAGTATGTGGACTCTGGCTGTTTCCTTTCTGATGGTTCACTGTTGGTTTGAGACAAAAGCAAGAATTAGGTTGCTAGGCAATTGACTGGGTTTCCCAGCAATTTACTGGATATTCCAGATAACAGCCACATTCACTGCATCTAATAAAGAGCAAACCAATTTTCTTATTTACCCATTATGCTGCGGAGCGTTTTTCTGCTCTGCCTCCGGAGTATTCACATCCCCCCGCTCATTTTCATCCTTGAGGGAGTCTTCATTCTTTAACTCGTGCACCAGATTATAATCCACTGAAGGGTATTTGACCCTGTAGCCATTTCTCTCTGCAGAACTTTCGCTTTGCAAGTCTACTTTTTTGTTGGTGTTCTTGATTTGAGCGGCAGCAATGATACTGATAGAAATGTCTTTCTCGCGATGGCGATCGGTAAGGTTGTTCATCGTCTCTATCTCGCTCTTGCAGATGTCGGGCTGCCGCTGGCCCTTTTGAAGCTTGACCCGCATGCAGACAACAACCGCCGCACATCCTAGCAGCAGCATCAGGACCAGGATAATCCCGGCGCCCACGGCGACCCACGGGAACTGGCCCTTGTTCTGAGCATCAGTGTATTTATCCTTAATGTCAATAATAACGGCTTGATCCCGAGGCTGTTCTGGCAGCAGGAACTGACAGTTCAGGCCCCCGTACCCATGGGCGCACTGGCAGATGTAATGATCACTTCTCTCGTGGCAGATCGCCCCATTGTGGCAAGGGTTGTTAATGCATTTACTGACGGAGACACTGCAGTTCTTCCCACTAAATCCAGACCGACAGGTGCAGGTGTAGTCATTAATTCCATCCTGACATGTTCCACCATTAAGGCAGGGCATACTCGCACAGTTGTCTGTGTCAATATTACAGTTTCTGCCCACAAAGCCAGCACGACACCGACATATGTAGGAATTCCCAATGTCAACACACTGAGCATCTAAACAGGAAAAAAGAGATCTTCAGTTACATACTGATTCAACTCCTACAACGAAAACTTGCATTTAAATCTCAAAATTTAATACAATAAAAATCCCAAAAGTGCTTCAAGGAAGTGTGGTCAGGTCAAGTCACAAAAGGTGGGGGTATAAGGAGGAGGGAACCAAACGTCATTCAAGAGGGGTTTTCAGCAATGAGGAAAGGAGGGAGAAAATTCAGGAACTTCAATCTAGACTGCATTTGCTGTGAAGAAAATCAATTTGCATGAAAGGGCAGTTGGCGACTTGTGTGGTCAAAGGACTCCCACAGGCTGTGGGCCGCTGGCCACTTTCAGTCAAAGGGCCCGCACAAGCTGTTGGACACTGGCTCATGGGAAGCAGGTATTGGATCTAGGATTCAAAAGGGTACTGGGGGCAAGAGGAACTCTCAAGGGGCCTCAGGAGCTGAAGGCTTCCTGATTATGTCGGAGGTTTGGATCTGGAGTTCGTGTTGCCGATGGTTTGAGCCGGAGTCTGTACAGCGGCAGAGGCTGGAGGAGGCGCTGGAAGCGAATCCATGGACACTCAATGTCTGAGGGGACTCTCTTTAGCTTCTCTTTCTCTCATTGTTAGAGACACTAGGCAATATCCATGGCGACTCTTTGTTTGCCTTAGGGCAGAAAAAAGTTGTACATCATCCATATTACATTGTAATGCACTATTATTTGACAATAAAGGGACCCTTGAACCTTGAAAAGAATATAAAGCTCTAAAGAGGAGAAAACGACAGAGATGGGCATGAGCCTGCAAGTCACAGTTCTTATTGTTCATTCACAGGACGGCAAGGTCACTTTAATTATCCATCCCCAATCAAGGTTATTTCTGTGAGCAGTCTGAAATAGCCCAGCAAGAGTCACTGGAATTACCACAGTAGCAACATTTAAGAGATATTCAGACAGACACGTGAACAGGTTCAGAAAGAGAGGGAAGATACGATCAGTTTAGATTGGCTACATGGATGGTAAAGACATCAGGGGCCAAAGAGTCTGTTCTTATGCTGTTCTGTACTGTTCTAAGTTCTTTACTCATTTTTATTTCCAAAATAAATTTTATTCATAGAAGAGATACTTTTTTGTTCGTGTGTGTGTAGAAAATAGTAGGTAAACAAGAAGTCTGGAGCAACACACGAAGGGCCGGAGGAACTCAGTGGTACATGGTCTTCTTTATGGTATTGTCAAGTCATTTGATTCAGTGCCATTCCTATTGCTGCTTTAAATATTTATCCTTCGAGTATTGTAGGGAGGGTGGCTCCTGCATTGTGCCCAGCCCCCCAGCATCCAATGCATTTCCACACAAAGCCCTCACATTGACTGCACCAAGCTTCAGCACATACTCCTGTGGCCTGGAATGTGCTAGTCAGCAGCATTCTCTTCCAGGCACCTCTCTGCACCAGAAGACCAACAGATTTTGGGCAGTTCAAAGTGCCTCTTTCACTGCATTGATGATCTTCCAACAGCACTTGATATTTGTCGGTGTGTGTGTCCCTAGGAACAGTCCCTATATCAGAAGCCCCCACTATATGGCTGCTTGAGGCAAACACCAACAAGGACCCTTTCATCCATTTCCAACCCTTGTTTACAAACACATGGACCACAAAGAGGTGGGCGATTCTCTCATTGCAGACTTCTCAAAGGCAGTATGAATTGGGAGTGAGTCTCTGACCATGCGAGGAGGTCCAGTCCTCTTACTGTCACCCAGGCAAAAAGACTTGGTTCTCGTTGGTGACTTCTGGCAATGAGGCATTCCACCAAATGATTTTAACAGTCTACTCAGGAAATCATTCACAGGATCTATTGTGTTCGATTTCTGCAAGGCACGCAGGAAATTCCAGGTCAAAGCTGCTCGTCTGCAGATTTTTTTTTAATATGAAGGGCAGGTCGTGCAACAAACTCTAACTGAATGGAACATTGCACAGCTGTGATGCCAAGGGCAAACACCTGGAACAAGTAGATACTTGGTGTTTGCCTTCTTCATTCAGTTCTATGCACAGATTAATGCATCTATTTACAAAGGTGGCCATAGGAAGAGGGCAATGTTGAGTCTGTTTTCCCCCCTTTCTCTGGAGATGTGCAATGTGATCTATCCTCCTCAGATCCCCTAATGAAAGAGAAAATGGCCTGGGTGACTATGAGGTCTCAGGAGTAGGACAGGAGTCACACCTGCACCCTGTACTGCAACACCAAGAGCACCTTTCACCTGATGGCCAAATATTTCTACTGCTCCCACGTTCCCAATTTTTGTTAGGTCTTGCCTATCCGCCCAGCCAATTCATACCCAGGCTCCTACAAACTAGATCACTGAACCTTCAGGTAGTCAGACTTAAATGGTGAAATAGACAGAGGACTGGTCAGATCAGTTGCCAAAGAGGATGGCTTCACTCTTCCAGTGGTTGACTCTGAACCTCAGCTCCGGGACTGATCAAACTGGCCACAGATGCTGATCAATCTGCAGGCCAACATGGATCTGAGCAAAAGATGGTGATGTTATCCATGAACAGGGAAGATTTGCTCTCAGTGCCTTCAATGCCTCGCATTATCATTCCTCTTATGCCCAGGTCCTTCCTGATGGATATGGCAGTGCTCTCTGCAACTTGCAAGAAAGGGGAGAGCAGGCAGCACTGCCTGACTCCAAACTTGAAGGGAAGGTATATTTCCCACCCAATATGGTTGCACGACTAATATCTGTGTCAAGCAGTTAGATCAATTTCCTGGTTCCCTCCCCAAAGGCCACTTTGGAGACCATGTCTGACATGGACGTGTACGATTTACTGTCAAACATCTTCTCCGGAAGACAAGCGAAGTGCCCATCTCCCACATCACCACCCCCCTCACCCTCCACCTCAGACGCATCTCCATGCAGCAGAAGACCATTGAGAGATTTTCCTGCCAGCAACAATGCAGGTTCGGTCCAGATGGAACACTTGCTCATCTGGAGGTATATAAAGGCCAGAATTGGTTGAGATTTCCTTCCCTGAAGAGTGTTAGTCAACTAGATAAGGTTTATAACAATTTGATAATCTAATGGAAACAGTGTTTGTAGGCAGCATTTAAGAAATAAATCCATATTAACTTAACTGTAAATTCCCTAATTGTGGTGGGATTCAAAATCCTCTCCCCAATCAACTTTCTGTGGGTTTGGATGGAAATCTAGTAGCTCAACCTCCATGCCCTCATAGACCCCACCCCCAGATTGCATATATAGATTCCTACTCACCGTTGGTGCAAGGGCTGGAACTGCAGTGATCAATTTTCTTTTCACAGTTAAAGCCAGAGTAACTGGCTGAACAGAGGCAACTGTAGCCACCCGTAGGCCTGTCTGAACATCTCCCTCCGTTAAAGCAGGGCCTGTCTTCGCATTTCATGGCACTCAGTTCACAATTTTTCCCATGGAAGCCAGGAGGGCAAGTGCAAGAGAAATGGTTCTCCAGATCCTAGAATGAAATTTCATTCCTGTGGTTAGCTGTCAGCATGGAATTCTGTACATGAAAAAGAGCTATGTTAGAATTTTCAGGACATCTTTGAATGGATCCTGTCACTTACTGTGCAACTTCCACCATTTTTGCAGGGATTACTGTCACATTCATTGATCTCTGTCTCACAGTTGGACCCAGTGAAGCCAGGACGGCAAGAACAAGTGTAGCTCCCCTGACCCGTGTTTGTGCACGTGGCTCCATTCTTGCAAGGTCTGTGGTGAGTGCAGTAATTCAGGTCTGGAAGAGGTGGGGAGAGAGAAAAAAAGCAACAGTCAGTCACAGAAGAAATATATACAGGCTAAAAAATATTGAACAAAAGGGAAAAGTGGAAAAAGAGCTGACCTTGGTTACAAAACAGACCGCCCCAACCTTCCTGACAATTACATTGCCAAGGCTGCTGACAGGTCCCATGAAGGCAACCTGGATAATGAATGCACTCATCACAGTAACGCCCTTGCCATCCCACGCGGCATCTAGAAAATCCAAATAAAATCAAAACGTTTATAATCATGTTTCATGCCACAACAAAAAAATAAATCGGAATTCTCTCCACAAGCTTTAAGAACACAGGCCGAGTACCCCCTGTCCGAAAAGCCCCAAAATCCGAAAACACTTTGAGCACCGATGTGACGCCAGAAGTGGAGAATTCCGCACCTGGCCTCACTTGTGACCCAGTTCGTTACCAACCATTGTCTCTGCCAGACAAAAACCATCATTAATGAGGCAGATGCCGCTGGAGGAAACATTTAAAGAAACCATACGGCCTAGTATTTGGCATTTCTCTTCTTTTGTGAGAAAGAATCTTTATATTTTTGTTAAGTACAAAACATTATTTTCATATGAAATCTGAAATTCATCTCCACCTAAAATGCAACGTTATTGCGTTGAAGCAAATAAAATCCAGTGTACTGTAATCTTTTGATCAAAACCCAGAATCGTAGGTGGAGACTAAAAGCCTGCCCTTGTTTGTTGCTTAACAGGTGAACTGCAGATGCTACAAGCTGTTTAGTTACCCTCAACACATTATTCCAAAATCTGAAAAACCTCTGGTCCCAGGCATTTTGGATGAGGGGTTCTCGACCTGTGTTCTGAATGAATCATTAAAAGAAATGTAAGTAAAACATAATAGTCACTT
Source organism: Narcine bancroftii (assembly GCF_036971445.1). Lineage (NCBI taxonomy): Eukaryota > Metazoa > Chordata > Chondrichthyes > Torpediniformes > Narcinidae > Narcine > Narcine bancroftii. Next base: position 15,431,003 of record NC_091472.1, read on the forward strand.
CCACCAACCCCTCCCCCACCCCACCCCCCCCCCCCCCACTATGTGATATGGGCATCTGAGGCCAGGGCACCATTTGTTTTCCATCCCCAGCTACCATCGAGAAGGAGGCAGCGGTGTTGACTATTTCCAGCCTCACAATGGCACTGACAACTTACTGTAAACATGATAACTGGTTACTGTGACAACGAGTAGACTGCACCACTTAAAACTTAAAGTGGTTAGAGTTTTATGTAACTTCTGCTGCCTGATATGCTCAATAACTTAGATGCGAAGAACTAAATAACATGGAGACATCAAAATATGTCTGAAAAATCTGATGTAGCTGTGTAAAGTTCGATATTTTACGTTGAAAAGATGGGTCCAGGAGAAATCAAATTATACTTTATGTGCATGATTGATGTATGTGAGTGGTTTGCACTGGATTTGTAAGGCTGGAATTACCACTAGTTCAAATCCCAACATGACAGCCTTGGAATCTGAATTCACAATGAAATCATCTGGATATTTTTTCCTTAAAAAAGAATCAATGTGGTGACCCTGTTTTAAAAGCCTGTCTGGAATAGGAAATTCCCCAAGCCTGACTCTGGAATCTGGTGCAACCTTCTCAAGAACAGTAATGGGGTGGCCAATAAATTCTGCCCTTTCCAGGGATGCCCATTTTCCTGATTTTCTTTTTAAAGTGTCAGTTTAGGGGTTTGAGAGGCCTGTGAGGGCAGGAATGAAACAGGAGGGGGGGGGGTAATGAATTAATTTGTGAAATGAGAAATGGCCAATATTGCGGTGGTCGCACGAAACCCGGGTCCAGTCTTACTCTCTGCGAGGCCACGGTGGCCAAGAGAGGGCGCGCTCAGCAGCTGCGTGGAGTGGCAGAGAGGTGCGGGCTGTAATAGGTCTCCCTGCACTCATTTAACTTGGTACTAATAGTCAGTTCACTTCCCAGTAGGGTCATGTAAATTCGAGTTAACAGCATTGTTTTCCTTCTGTCACTTGATCCCCAAAGACCTGAAGTTTCCCAGGCTTCCAAGATGCACCTAACAGCCACCAGAAGATGAACCTCTTTGAACTCTGGAAGATGCCTTCGATTCCCACGCACCTTCCGATACAGATCATTTACCGGCCCCTTTTATCTACCGGTCAACCGACAGGGGGGAAGAACCAGCTCTCATTACTTACTTGCATTCCCCAGGTTTGTCGCAGTATCCGTGTTGTTCGTCGCATCCAGGAAGGCAGATCGCTGCCAGAGAAAAGGAAGGTTACCATTTAAAAAAAAGTTGCAAATTGCAACAAAACTTGACCTAGACCGAAAATGTTTTGCAAGGACATGGGGGGGGGGGGGGGGGGGGGGAGTTTGGTAAGCATGAAGTCATTCTCACTCAAGGAACTTAAGAAGTTTTGCATTTATTTTGCTCTTTCTGTGACACCCCCAAACTTCAATGTTGGTGAGAAGTTTGTTGGTGAGAAGTTTCTCTCCCCCCCCCCTCCAGCTCCACCCCTTAATATCTAGGGGGGGGGTGGATAAGAGTGGACAGCTGGTTTGCAGGCTGGCTGCGACAAGACAGCTGCTTCATTGTTCGCTGCCTCTCAGCCCCACAGCGCAGCTGCCCTCGTGGACTTGTGTGCTCTCGACAACAATACACGCTACCGCCAGCCTGCCGGCCGCCCGCCCGTCCTCACCCCGGCCTCCCGCCCGCCTGCTCAATTGTCACCGCACGAGCTGAGGTGCCCCAATGAACTGGGACCCCAAGAGCCGCCGCTGTTTGCACTGGCCCACGCTTAAAATCAACGCAGCCTCTAGCTGCAACACTGGAATGGCTCTGCCATTGCACCCGCCTATAAACGAACCAACCCTTAAAAAGTTTCTCCCCCCCCCCCCCCATAAAATCATGGATTGAGAGCAAAGAACATCACCGCATTATGAAAGGGGCTGTGGACATTCGCAGTGACCGCGCAGTTTGCTCTCTGAACGAGCACTTACATTCAGTGCAGTAGGGACCCTTCCAGCCCGGATTGCACATCTTTTCGCCTTTTTCGCCGCAACTAAAGTGGCCAAAGGCATCGTCCCTCGGGCGGCAGAAGACGGAGCAGCCCTCCCCATAGTAGTGCTCGTCGCAGACGAAGCGGTAAGAGTACTTGAGCTCGGTTCTGCTACTGATGTGTACATCCTGGGACCACTCGTCGCCCACGGTGAGATGCCGTTGAGTAGCCAGGCGGCTGATGAGCCGGTCCGGATTATCTGCAAGACGCGAGGAATGGGGTGGGGGGAAACGCCGACGTCATTAGACATCTGAAACATGGCACGGGAGAGGCTTTAATCGAAAGGCTGGGGGTCAATTCGTGATGACTGGAAGGAGTTACCTGTACTGAGGTCATCGGTGGGGTCAGCGTGTAAGGCTTCAATGATCAGAGAGAAGGTCCCCTATTGAAAACAAAATAAAGTAATCTAACCTTGCAAAATTAGCCCTTTTTTTTAAAAAAGGGGATCAGATCAAAGCTGCGACACACGAACACACAAGCCCTGCATCTTCGGCGTTTCAAACATGAGGAGCGGATCCTTGATCAGAAGTGTGCTTGTAATCTCTGCACAGGATACTGGCAGAGGCTGCAATTGTTATCCATCTTCACGCTTAATTTCACTACCTTCACACATAACATTGTAAAATGAAGCCGTTTGGAATCTCACGCTGGGCTGAAAATTGCCACTTAGGGGCTGTGAAGTTTCCCACATCATTAACTCTTTTTACACTGGAAGAGGAGACGCTTGTTCTTCGCAGCCCTGCTCCCAACTCCAATGCCACCCCAGCTCTCACACCGCCTCCCCCCCCCCCCTCTCTCACACACACCCGCACTACACACATTCCTTCCTCGACCCTGCAACTTACCGGCCAGGTGAAGGCGAAGGGGAACCGAATGGGGTTGCTGAACACATCAGCGTCCGGTATGGAGAAGGAATTGGAGCCGAGGACAGGGGTGAGGGCACTGCCGTAGGTACACGGGGGCTCCGGGGAGATGTTCGCCTGGTAATGCTTCAGGCACACGCGGAAGAAGGTCTTGCATTCGCAGGGCAGACCGTAGTTAGTGGCCGAGCCGCCTTTGCAGCAGTTCTCGTTGCCAGTCAACCCCTTGCGATTATTAAACTCCTGCAGTTTCAGCTCAAAGACCCCAGAAGGGGAGGCCTGTGGAAATAAAGAAAAAGGGGAGGATGTAAGAGGGAGGAGAAGAGGGTTGTTGAAGATGAGAACAATTGTTGAGGTGCAGATAAAAAGAGGTAAATTGGGAGAAGTTACCTGGTGAAGGGTGGCAAAGACGGTGAGAAGGAGGCAGAGGTGGCGACGGGCCATCGCTGGGCACAATTGTGGAAGGGAGAGCCCAGAGTAAGCCTTGCCGCTCCCAGCTCCACTGAGAATGCTTCTGTTTTTCCTTTCCCAAATCCTCTGCAATTCTCCACAGAACCGCCCTTGCGTCGATGACTGACAGCTCCACTCAATGAGGCTCCGTGGCTGGAGAGCAGCGGGCGAAAGATCGATGCGCGCACACACACACACTGGCCGAGGTCCCTGGGCACCCGAACCAACACCTTCCTTTCTCGCCCTCTCGGTCTCGCTGGCGTGAGCCGGCTTTCTGTGCCTCTCTTGCCCCAGATGTTCGGGTTTTAATTCCAGAGCAGAGCACTGTGCAACGAGACGATCCCAAGAAACGTAGGAACAGCCTGAAAATTCTTAGTTCTCTCAGTAATTCCCGTGTTTTTTTTTAAACTAGTAGATTCTAGACAGAGAGAGAGATGTCCTTGGAGAAGGTCGGATCCAGGAGGTCGTCCCTTTTGTGATCCACTCACTTTGTGCCTCGAGTCCCCTAATTCGCTCCCCCTCGGATCCGCAACGCTCGAAGACTGATACACCGGGCTCCTTGCCCTGCCTTTATATACAACAGCGGATCTGCATTCCTAATGACACAGATTGTTCAACCAATACCCCCCCCCCCCCCGCTCTCTCCCCCCCCCCCCCCAAATCTGGCGAGCTGTTACAAAAGGGGTTGGTCTTGCCCTCCTCAATGGTTCGCCAAATGGTCACTGAGCTGTGAAATGGGCAATTCTCCCAGCAGACACAGAAAACTCATTTAAATTCCAACATATATTTATGTGTATAATATGTTGTGTGTATATAAACACCCGGTAAAGTTATTCTCAATTTTAACAGTTTATTGGTTAACAGAATAGCGACACTGGGAGGCGCGTTATGAATGTCGCTCTCCCTCTCCGCGCGAGTTATTCGTTTTAATGTAAGGGATTTCGGAGGCGGGAAACAGTCGAGGCAGAAACTTTGCCAGATCCGATTAAAGTTAGAGCGTTTGTGGATTTTGACTCTGTGTGTGTGTGTGTGTGTGTGTGTGTGTGTGTGTGTGTGTGTGTGTGTGTGTGTGTGTGTGTGTGTGTGTGTGTGTGTGCGTGTGTGTGTGTGTGTGTTTCTGCAAAGCTGTGTCAGAGAGGGGAAAAAAGTTGGTGGGTGTGTGTCGTTCGCGTGGCTGTCATTACAGCAGTTGTTATTGTTGAGCTCAAGGCGATTCATTGTACTCTCAGCTGTATGGTAATGCCAGCAAGCACCTGCTCCCTACAATAGAGCAGCTCCCCTTGGCGCACGCTGCCTTCCCTCGGGTCCTGCACTGAATCCGGCCAAAGAACAAACACATCCACACATCCACTCCAACTGACCAACCGTCACGCAAACACCCCAGTCCAAGAGTACACAACGAGACCAAAAGTTCACAAACCCCAACTGAAACACGCACAACGGTTTATTTATTTTGATTTTTTTTCTTATTATCTGCCGTAGCTCAAATCTAAAGGCAAAAAAAACCTGGAAGCAGAGCAAAGATTTACAGATGGAGAAGAGGATCTTTAGATTTCATCGGTCAAGTTTGTTGTAAACTGTTATTTACCTTTCCCTCCCGGAAACATTTTACTATGTCTCCTTGCTCTATGTTAAGAAAAAAAACAACCATGGAGAGTTCACATGGAAGTCTCGGCTATGATAAGAATTTTAAAGGCATCCTGCCGCATTAATGGCTCCCCTGACCGGATTACTTTGACAAAAGGCGTGCAATGACTTGGAGAAACTTAATTTATCCAAAGCCAATCGCAGAAACATTGACTTTGGTAAGAGAGAGAGACTCCTGACGCCGCGGCTGTAATGTGTACACTTAGCAAAAGAAGCAACAAGTGATTCAAAAGACTTTCGAAACAAAGTCTTCCAAAGAGTTTTTTTTAATACACGAGCGTCAGATAATGGCTTGCAAGTTAATGCATTGCACAAAAAACTTAATGCATCGCAATTTTATTAATATTCAAGTGTAAATAGGTTCCACGCGCAAGGGTTTAAAGCGACCTAAAAAAAATGTGCCTTTCTCAACCGCCCAGCATGCGTTTGTTGAATTGACGGGGTACAGATTTCTCGATTGCAGCGGCAAACCGTGACTGAAAGGCATACTAAAACACGACAATCCGTGCCAGTCCAGTTATTCTTTTCAGGCTTAATTTATGCCACGCGATTCTGTTTCGTGAAATCAGGCAGAAAGCCTCTTTTCTCTCTCTCCCCTCCTCCTCCTCCCCCCTCCTTCTCCTGATAGCTGAGCCTGCGCTCGGAAAGGGGAGGGAGGTGGGGAATGAGACAGAGAGACTGTTTAACTTGTGGTTCTGCTGAGCCTGTTGTAGTTTAACTCCTGTCCACCAGTAACTAAGGGAACAAAAGAGGGCAGCGCTGCGGATTCGAGGTCCAACTATTCAGCGGTTTTTTTTCTTCCCAGTTTAATTTTCATTATCAAGACAAGAGGAACCCTTGGGGGATTCGATCTCAAGGGGTACGACACGCCTCAGACGCGGTCAGCAGATAGCCGGCCATCTGCTGCTAACAAATGGCGTTATTCCACTGAAAGTGGCATGTCTCTATATGACTTTACTTGCAAATGCAATCCTTCGATCAGTGTTGCACAAAAGCATGCTCAAAATAACCTGTAACGGTATGACAAGTGACATATGGCTTAGATAGTCCATTACTAAGGGATTTACTCTCTCTCTCTCTCTCTCCCACCCCATTGATAAATTAGAACAAATCTATAAAACCCATACTGCGTATATTGGTTATAGCCCAATCATTTTCAAGTAAAAACACATAAAATGCTGGAAGAATTTGGCAGGTATCGCAGCGTCCATAGGAGGTAAAGATATTACCGATGTTTTTCGGGTCTGAGTCCTTGAGGACTTTAACACCGATGGACACTGCGAGACCGGCCGAGTTCCTCAAACATTTCGGTGTGTGTTTTACTGCAGTCAACAGCGTCTGCAGATTTTCGTGTTTTCGGCTATCATTTTCAAACCAAGTGCAAAACACAAATTCTGGAGGAATTCAGTGGGCCAGGCTGTGGAGGCAAAGAGACAGTCGGCGTTTAGAATCGAGACCCTCCAGCAGCCCTGCGGAAAAGTGGGCTATTTCTTTCCTTCCACACATCCTGCCCCACTGAGTTCCTCCAGCGAATTGGGGTTTTGTTTTTGCTTCAGATTCCAGCATTTGCAGTCTCTTGTGTTCATTCAACCCATATCGTTCATTTATTGTCAATCGGTTAACTTTTTTAACAGCCCATCATTAAACTGGATTCGGTCCTTGCAATAAATAAATAAGATGTAACCTACCTCTAGCAGGTGGCTGTCGCGTGTGTGTGTGTGTGTGTGTGTGTGTGTGTGTGTGTGTGTGTGTGTGTGTGTGTGTGTGTGTGTGTGTGTGTGTGTGTGTGTGTGTGTGTGTGTGTGTGTGTGTGTGTGTGTGTATCTGTAAAACTATAACGCAGCTCATTTCTTTTTTTAGAGTTGAGGCAGAAAAAAACCAGCCACGATTCTTAAAAATTCCGGTGTAGTCTCCATCCGCTGGAATTCTTGTTTTGAACTCGTTCTGAGTACAAAGGTAGATGGAAGATACTTCTGGATACAAGTTACCGATATGTCTACGAATTCGAATTGGAAGAATGAAAGTATAAATTTAACTCAAACTTTTAGATGGCAGCCTAAAATTAGAGGATTAATCATTTATAGTCTGAGGAAGCGTTTTATAGGAAATAAAGAACTGGACGTAAAATATAAATGGAGTTGTGACATTAGAATCGGAAGTTTAATATTATATTGAAGTGAATCAGAGATTTTAATAAAGAGAGCATGTCCTCGCGTGGGATGGATGGTACGGTAAAAATATACAAGACATTGGTGAGGCCACATCGAGAGTGTTGTGTGATATTTTGATCATCTCACTGCAGGAAACGTATCAATTGGATAGAAAGGTGCAGGTAAGATTTACTAGGATGTTGCCTGGTCTTCAGGAACTGAGTTACAGGGTAAGGTTAAACAAGTCAGGACTTTATTCCCTGGAACATAGAGGAATGAGGGGAGATTTGATAGAGGTATTTAAAATTATGAGGGGTCTCGACAGAGTAAACGTACAGTGGGGTTTTTTTTCCCCACTGAGGGTAGGTGAGATACAAGGGTTAAGGATGAAAGGGAAAAAGTTTAGGGGAACTTCTTCACACAGAGAGTGGTGGGAGTGTGGAACGAGCTGCCAGCTGAAGTGGTGAACGCAGGCTCTTTTTAAAAACTTTTAAGAAGAATTTGGACAGGGGATGGGAGGGTGTGAAGGGCGGGGTGCAGATCAATGGGACTGTGTAGAATAATAGTTCGGCATGGTCTCGAAGGGCCAAAGAACCTGCTTCTGTGCTATAATGCTCTATGGTTCTAATGGAATTCATTGCGAGGGGCGAGAGAAACGCTCGTCCTGCTGCACTGAATATTTTGTTCACGTCTTGTTATGGTTTTGCTGTGAGTTATTTGTAAACAATTGGAATATTTCGAGGTCCACCTGTGGTGGGAGGCGGGGGAGTTGGACATGAAAATTATTCTTAAATTGGGTCTCCCCCCCGCCACCTTCATTTTTAAAAGAAAGTTGGAAGAATTGAGCAGAAAGTCTTAGAGCTGGTGCATGGCATGTGCTGATTAGAATATGAATGCGCCAGTCGCGTGGCTCATCCAGCGCTGGGGAAAGCAGATGAGAGATACAAAGCTCTCTTGTCCACCTTTTCGGCATTGCCATCCATCGAAAATCATCTGCTGCGGCGTGTCCCAGGACTCATTTTCATAACAAAACTGGTATGTTTACCTGTGATCTTAGAACCGAGGGGGCATTCCTTTTTGTCCCCAGATCAGATTACCAGACCAGCTGCTTAGTACGTGTCTTTATACACCAGGCTGCCCAATCTCAGAGTGCTCTCTCTCTCTCTCTCTCCCTCCCTCTCCCCCCCCCCCCACCTCGTCTCCCCACCTCTCTCTCCCTCTCCCTCCTCATTCTCTCTCTCTCGTCCCCCCCACCTCTCTCCCCCTCTCCCCTCCTCATTCTCTCTGTTTCGTCCCCCACCTCTCTCTCCCTCTCCCTCTTCTCTCTGTTTCGTCCCCCCCACCTCTCTCTCCCTCTTCTCTCAGTTTCGTCCCCCCCCCACCTCTCTCTCCCTCTCCCTCCTCATTCTCTCTCTCGTCGCCCCACCTCTCTCCCCTCCTCATTCTCTCTTTCGTTCCCCCCCACTCTCTCTCTCTCTGTTTCGTTTCCCCCACCTCTCTCTCTCTGTTTCGTCCCCCCCATCTCTATCCTCCTCTCCCTCCTCATTCTCTCTCTCTCTGTTTCGTCCCCCTCCTCTCTCCCCTCCTCATTCTCTCTGTTTCGTCCCCTCCCATCTCTCTCCTCCTCTCCCTCCCTCTCCTCATTCTCTTTCTCTCTATCACTCACCCTCTCCCTCTCTCCTCACTCGCTTCTCTCTCTCTGTCTGTCTCTCTCGTTCCCCTGTCCCTCGCTCGCTTCCCTTCCTCTCCGCTCCTTGTTGCAGTGTTTGAGGGGCAGAGGATACGAGGGGTGATGAAATCAGATTATTTTGCGGAGCTGAGGGCGGTCGCGTGCCGATGTCTGCTCGGAACCTCTGCCGGCTCCGGGGTTAATTATCAACTTGATTGGAAGGATCCCCTTCCACTTGTGACGGTGGATTGCACATAACTTCAGGCGACAATATCCCCAATGACCAGAGCTGCGGCCCCGAGCTACCAGATTGGTAGCGCCGCTGAAGGCGACCATATTTTCGAAGTGTGCGTGTAACCTCTGATGTACTATTCGTGCATCAGAATAAAAGGGATCTTCCCTTGCTCTCGGTGCTAAATGTAACCATTCGTGGTGCGGTTTATGACGAAACTCAGCACATCTGGACATAAAAATAGAAATAATGCCCATTCCTTTATCAAAGCGCCTGAAATTCAGCCCTGAGATTGTTTGAGAGATTAGCCATAGCTGCGATTCTATGACATTCAAACTTACTGCACGTTTGACTCAAATATGTAAAACTCCGTAACGCAGAAGGTCATTTTTTCCCCCTGAAAATCCATCATGTACACATTATAACTTCGACAGCGATAATTGGGGGCGGATCGCTAAACATCCAACAGGAGGCGAAGCTCTTGCCAGATGGAAAAGAGGGGGAGAGAAACCCTAAATCGATATATCAATACACTTAATTCAACATTTCCTCTGCATAACCATTGCCTGGCTGTGTGATTGAAAGTCGTCGACTAATTATGCAATGTTTAGTTTCTCTAAAGGAAAAGTGGTCTGTTTAATCCCTGAATCTGGCTGCGCCGACGTTTGTATGTCTAGTGCGCCAGGTTGCAGGTGCTTGTGTCATTGTTGCGCGTTTGTAGTGGGTTTTTTTTTCCCCCATTCTTCTCAAAAAGTGCTTGGACTTTGCAAAACAATCTCCCTGGCACTGTACACCCTGCTCGTTCATCAACCAAAATATTGGCAACCTCGGCACGGTTTTTTTTAATATCCGCGGTGAATTCCGATAGTTTACAAAATCTTTGCACCGTTGACTTAACATTGCCTGTGCAATGCGATCTGATTTATTACCCCAAGTATTGAGTAGTGGGCGCTGAATGGGACGCACCGCGGTCGAAGAGACTATCGCTTTCTATAAGCATCTGCGTCGAGTTGAACAGATGTCGGCACCTGCGGTGACAGGCTGCATATGTTCCATCCCATTCACTATTCTCTCCTACCTCACCACAATAGCCAGGCTTTGTGCACACAATTCCACCATATATTAATCTCTCAGATAGCTACACTCCCCAGAGCTCTGCACTGTTTAATTTTATACCAGCAATAACATCTGACTAATCCCTAAATCTGCTTTTAAAAGGTTCTTTAACCCAACCTGTAAAGTATTTAATTTCCACCTGTTGCCCTTTCAGCTAAACACAGAGCTAACCTTCTGAGAGGTAATTCTCTTTACATTCTCGTTAGGGGATAGCATTGGCTAGTTCCGCCTAATTAGAGATACGTTGTAAATGAAATAAGGGAGGTGTGAGGAAAGATAGGGAAGTACCACACAGGGCTGTGCCAGTCCATGCCACATGGCTCCGTGGTTCTCTGAAATAGACAGGCCGGATCAGCGACAGAAAGACTCCAAACCACAGAGGAGAGGTACCAATGTCCATATGAGAACAGGAATTTATTGCCATGAACATGTCGCGAAATTCGTTGTTTTGCGGGCAGCTTCGCAGGCCAAACATTTCTATAAACCACCTTACAAAAGAAATTTTAAAATAGTGCAAGGCAGGGTCTGTGGTTTATTGATTATTCAGGAATCCGATGGCAGGGGGGAAGAAGCTGTCCTTGTGCCGCTGAGTGCTCACCTTCAGGCTCCTGTTCTTTTCTCTAGATGGGAGCAGAGTAAAGAGGGCATGGTCTGGGTGGTGGTTGGGGGGGGGGGGGGTCTTTGCAGGATAGAGGGTGCTTTCTTAAGACACAACCTCTTGTAGATATCATTGATGGAGTGAAGTCTGATGCCTGTGATGTCGCAGATCGAATTACAAACTTCTGGTGTTTTTTTTTCTCCCGTCATGAGCATTGGCACATCCATACCAGAGAGTAATGCAACCAGCCAGAATTCTCTCCACTAGACACCTGTAGACGTTTTCCAGAGTCTTCAGTGGCATACTGAATTTCCTCAACTTCCTTCTTCGTGATTGGGGAATACCAACCCGGATGTACTTGGATACACCAACATAGTGACATGCAGACATACAAATTGATGCACTTGAACACATTTGCACATGTCAAAATCTAACGCAGGCCAAAACAGGAAGGAACAGATGCATGTACAGACTCAATCATATGCAGCTTGGAGGCTCGAAGGTGGCTGATGAGGCCAACACAGGACATAACACACACTAAATTGCACAATGTATGCATGCAAACACAAATACAGTATATCGTCAGAAGAAGAATGCATATAAATATATCCATACTGTACATGTTAACTTGCAAAATTAGACATAGACACATAAAAGTTACACACATACAAATACTAAGAGAAGCATTTAATTCATTAAATAAATGATCCTGCCATTTTACCAATACCAACAAGCACGTGTCCAGAGTAATAAATATGAGGGGGATTGCAAATGGCCCGGTTCTTTAAAGTTTCCTTATGTACTTTCTCTCATCACCTGCAATTGTAATGTTGTGGGGTGTGGGGTACACCCTTGGAGGCTCATACATCTCATCTATTTGTTCAATGAGATACTTGGTTCTGGTCCAGGGAAATGCAGGAGCTGAACGTCAGTAATCTACGGAAGGCATTGCTGGTGTTAAGAGAGTGAAGGGGAAAGCAGAAGGAAAGTACCACCCACACAAAAAAAAACTAGGACTAAGGCTTTGGATGCATTCCTTTGCATGTTCATTGTTGGCCACAGAGGTAAATGGTGATTTAGCGTAGCGAGCACACCATGAGGGCATTGGACAGCGATTGAGTTGGCTAACTTCGAACACAACACATCCATTCATAGAATGTAGAACAAAGAACATTATAGAACAATACTGGCCCTATCGGCCTATGAAGATGTGCTGACCAATATAAATCTACTCAACAACAAACAAAACCTTCCTACCTCACGCCCATAACCACTGTTCCTGCTAAGGTTGGTGCATGACTGTGTACACACACACATGTTTTGAAACGAATGCTGAAAGGAAATTAATATGCACACAAAAGGTTAGTTACATAGTTCAAAGTATAGAATAAAATCTTAACTAAGTACATTACTTTCGTAGAATGCCATCATACTTGTACTATATTAAAACATGCCAATACAGTTTTATTAGCCATGAGAAATAGGTTGTGTCAGAATTATCTTGAAACAATTGAAATTTGCATAAAGCATTCAGTGAACATGTACTTTTGTCACAGGGAAAAAATATTTGCACAACATAAGATTTTTGCGCACCACTGACTGGAGAGAACATTGCCCATAACTCTCGTAATACTCATCTGTTACAGAGCACAGATTCGATGTCCATGCCCTCCTTCTGTTCCACAATGACTCTGCTACTCTCCACGTGTCCTTTCTGGCCAAGTGTTGGGTTCCTGTGCAGCACTATGTCCTTTGGAACTAGTTCCAGATAAAATGGATCCACATCTGAGTACCTCTTTTGATGTAGAACTTGGGATATCAATGCAAATGCAACACTTCAGGGCATTATTACCACTTGCATCATATTTTACCACTTCTCAGGAAATGAATGGCTGTTGGTTCTTTAATTTTATATTTGAGAGACCTTTGAGGTAGAGGGGGAGGAGAACATTCCAAGTGAGATCAATCTTTCAGTAGTAAGTTGAGGGGAAAATTGGATTTGAATATTACGAATGTTAGGAATGAAGAAGGCTCGCCACTGGCTAGACTTCATGAGGAGTTTGAGGAGGTTTGGTATGTCACCAAAAACTCTTGCAAATTTCTGCAGGTGTACCACAGAGAGCACTCTGACTGGTTGCATCACTGTCTGGGATGGAGGGACCAATGCACAGGACAGAAAGAGACTACCGAGAGTTGTGAACTCAGCCAGTGCCATCATGGGCATTAGTCTTCACTCCATTGAGGACATTGAGACTCCATTGGTGTCTTAAGAAAGCAACCTCAATCCTCAAAAGCACCCTCACCACCCCCTCTTCTCACGGCTACCATCAGAAAAGAGGTACAGGAGCCTGAAGACAAACCCCAAACAGTACAAAAACAGTTCCTTGCACTCTGCCATCAGATTTCTGAATGAACAATACGTCTTTTTGCACTAATTTATTATGTTTTTAAATGTAATTTGTAGCAATAACTGCAACTGTAATGTTCCCCACAAAACAACAAATTCAGTGACATGTTCTTGCCAATTAAATCTGATTCTGATCTGAATGCAACTTCCATGGTTTGATTGTTCACAGCTGAGAAACAGCCTCTTATTTAAAATTCCAAGTGAGGCTGATGCCCAATGAAAGTCACTAACATGAAGGGGCAATAGACAATAGACAATAGGAGCTGGAGTAGGCCCTTCGGCCCCGTCGAGCCAGCACCGCCATTTTACAAATCATGGCTGATCATTACCATCAGTACCCCTTTCCAGCCTTATCCCATAACCCTTAACTCCTTTTTTGGGAAGGGAAGATCCTTCCCAAAAGGGAAGGATATTGAAATTATCAGGGTATTGAAAATTAAGGAATGATCTGATTAAGGTGTTTAAAAATGATGTAAGTATTCAATGGGTATCAGAAACTCAAATACAGAAGGAGGTCTTCCAACCAATCTGCCTTTCTTGTAACTATAATCCTTGCAGTCAATTCCCCTGCTCTTTTCCCACAGCTCAACAATTTATCTTTTTCCCTTTTATCTAATTCCTTTTGAAAGCCACAATTACATTTGCTTCCATCATCTTTCCAAGGAGTTGAATTCCTGATTATGAAATGTAACAAAAAATGCTCTTCTGCATATCATCCCTGATTTTTTGGCCAATCACTAAGCATCCTTGCTTCTGGTACCTGAGTTTTCTGCTAAGGGAAACTGATGATCGTAATTCACAAAATCTAGGCCTTTGACCATTTGGTGCACTTTTTAAAATCGCTTCTCAACCTTCCTTATCTCTGCTCCAGGGAGAACAGGGAGAACAGACCTCGAGTCTCTAATGACTTCAAGCAAACCTCACGACTCTGAAATCACTCCACTAAGTATTTTGGCATTCTTCTTAAAGGTTTCATATATAGATCATGAGAATTTATTTGATTTATTGGACGGATGCAGAACATGAGTCAGGAGCTGAAAAATTAGAGCCAGTGTTTTAGGACTGAAGTCAGGAAACACTTCATCCCTTTGGATGTGAACTTTAATTTTTTTGGGGATATTTTTCATGTTACCTTTAGCTAACATCAGATCAAAGACAATACTGAATAATGAACAAAAATTACAGATATTCATATGGCACCTTGGCTCATACAAGAGTTTATGAGAGTTGCCTTGTTGAACAACGCTGTATATATGCAAGAACTATTTTTAGGAACATGGAACCATAGAACAATTACAGCACAGAAACAAGCCACCTCGGCCCCTCTAGTCTGTGCCGAACCATTTTTTTCCTATGTCCCACTGACCTGCACCCAGCCCATAGCCCTCCATACCTCTCCCATCCATGAAGGACATAGAATATAGAACATATGTTCCTGTCCAAATTCTTTTTAAATGTTAAAATTGAGCCAGCATTTACCACTTCAGCTGGAAGCTCATTTCACACATCCACCACTCTCTGTGTAAAGAAGTTCCCACGATGTTCCCCCTAAACTTTTCCCCTTTCACCCTTACAACTATAACATAACATCCCAACTCCTATACTCAATACTTTGGTTTATGAAGGCCAAGTTACCAAAAGCTCTCTTTACAACCCTATCCACCTGTGATGGCTCTTTCAGGAAATTAAGTAACTGCATTCCCAGATCCCTCTCTTCTACCGCACTCCTCAGTACCCTACCATTTACCATGTATGTTCTTTCTTCTACCGCACTCCTCAGTACCCTACCATTTACCATGTATGTCCTTTCTTGGTTTGTCCTTCCAAAATTCAACATCTCACACTTGTCTGCATTAAACTCCACCTGCCATTTTTCCAGCCTATTTTTTCCAGCTGGTCCAAATCTCTCTGCAAGCTTTGAAAACATCCTTTGCTGTTCATAACGCCTCAATCTTAATGTCATCTGCAGACTTGCTGATCCAATTTACCACATTATCATTGATATAGCTGACAAACAACAATGGTTCCAGTGCCAATCCCTGAGGCACTCCACTAGTCACAGGCCTCCAATCTGAGAAGCAATCTTCCATCACTACTCCCTGGCTTCTCCCATTTAGCCATTGTCAACTCCAGTTCACTACTTCACCATGAATACCTAGCGTCTGAAACTTCCTGACTAATCTCCCCTGTGGGACCTTGTCAAAGTTCTTAAGAAAGAACTGTGGATGTCATCTACTTGGACTTAAGAGACAACATCCACAGACTTTTCCTTTGTCAGCATTCCTGGTAACCTCCTTGAAAAATTCTGTAAGATTATTTAAACATGACATACCACACAGAAAGCCATGTTGATTATCCCTAATCAGTCCCTGGTTATCCTATCCAAATAATTGTATATCCGATCTCTTAGTACACCCTCCAGTAATTTACCTACTACTGACATCAGGCTTACCTGCCCATAATTTCCAGGGTTACACTTGGAGCCTTTTTTAAACAATGGAACAATGTGAGCTACCCTCTAATCCTCTAGCACCACACCCGTGACTGAGGACATTTTAAATATTTCTGCCAGAGCCCCTGTAATTTCTGCACCAGCCTCCCTCAAGGTCCAAGGAAATATCTTGTCAAGCCCTGGGGATTTATCCACCCTTATTTAATTTAAGACACTAAGCATTTCCTCCTCTTTAATCTGTGCAGGTTCCATGACCTCTCTGCTTGTTTTCCTTTCTTCCCATGACTCTTTGCCATTTTCCTGAGTGAATACTGACAAAAAAAAAAGCATTTAATATTTCCCCCATCTCTTTTGTCTCAATACAAAGCCAACCTCTCTGATCTTCAAAGGGACCAATTTTGTCCCTTACAATCATTTTGCTGTTAATATACCTGTAAGAACCCTTAAGATTTTCAAATTAAGTCACTTTTATTTATCATTCATACTTTGCTGACACGGTAAAGATCCTGTTTCTTCAGGATCATGCAGCATATTTACATAAATATAAGTTAGAATAGAAGTTAAACACATTTAAAATATTAAGATGTATTCAGTAACTGTCCATGGTACTCTATCCACAAATGTTCTGGGAATTCAAGAGTCTGATGGCTTGGGGGAAAAGGTTGTTGCCTAATCTGGATGCAAGGGTCCGAGTGCTACGGTATCTCCTACCAGATGGCAGAAGGGAGAACAGTTCACAAAGGGGTGTGTGGAGTCCTTCACAATGTTTATTGCTTTTTGCCTGTATCGAGTGTTGTCGATGTCCTTCATGGTTGGAAGAGAGCCCCTAATGATCTTTTCCACTGACTCCACTGTCCTCTGCAGGGACTTGTGGTCTGAGGAGGTCCAAACCAGACGATGGTGCAATTGCACAGGATGCTCTCAATAGATCCTCTGTAGAATGTAGTGAGGATGGAGGGTGGAGGGTGGGAGATGAACATTTCTTAGCCTTCGCAGGAAGTAGAGGCGCTGCTGGGCTTTCTTGGCTATGGAGCTGGTGTTAAGGGACCAGGTGAGATTCTCCGCCAATACCCTTGACAACCTCAGTGGGTAGAGCCGTCAATGATCAGCGGAGCAAGGTCCCCCCGTGCCCTCCTGAAGACAAGAACCATTTCTTTTGGGGTTTTTTTTTAACATCAAATACAGGTTGTTGGCTCTGCACCAGTCCGTTAGTGACTGCACCTCATCTCTGTACGCTGACTCATAGTTCTTACTTATCAGGCCAACCATTGTCATGTTGTCAGCGAATTTGATGATGAGCTGCGTTTAGCTACACAGTTATGGGTTAGCAGAGTGAACAGCAGTGGACTAAGCACGTAGCCCTGGGGAGCACCCATGCTCAATGTGATGGTCTTGGAGGAGCTGTTACTTATCAGGACTGCCTGAGGTCTCCCCAACAGGAAGTCAAGAATCCAATTGCAGAAGGAGGTGTTTAGACCCAGCAGGCTCAACTTCCTTATTAGGTACTATGGTTCGATTGAGTTGAATGCCGAACTAAAATCAATAGACAGTATCCGAGTCCCTGTTTTCCAGGTGGGTGAGGACCAGGTGGAGGACA